>NC_089817.1:2647143-2734643 GCF_029633855.1 Hoplias malabaricus
GGGGGCATCGCCACGCCTTCAGGAACACCGACACCGAGCAAAACCAAAACTCCTGCTGCCCACGACCCCGCGTCCATCACCGACGACCTGCTGCAGCTGCCCAAGAGGAGGAAAGCATCCGATTTCTTCTGATCACTTTGAAGAAAAATGGACACTATCAATAAGCGCCCCCTGCTGGCGAACACTGGAGAAAAGCAAATGTCGACACTGAGAGAGGGAGTGTCTTAAAGACCCTTGCCGTTTTGACATAAACACAGTAAAAAAAATTACACTTCCATGTGGAAAGTGCTCTTTAGAAACACGCCTTTTGAGGCTGGGGTTTTGTGATGTCACAAGGACCAACTTATAGACAGGTATTAGTCCATTCAGTCTCTAGTGGGTTATGTCAGAAGTTGTAAGGGTGGTTTTGGCCTGACGTGGAGTCACTTGGAGTGGAGATAATTGAACTATTTCAGTCTTAAAGCCACATTAAACAACATGTCATACCATTAATGATCATCATTCACACAGTATCCACACGAACATTATACATGGACTTAGAAGACAAGCGTGTAATACCAGACACCTGCCGGATACGGAGCATGTTTCTCAGCTTGAGTTTATGGGAATATTATAAGAGTAATCTTCTATTTCTAGACATTTGTCCTTATTTTATTTGAAACATTGTCCTCCTGCCAGTTGGCAGTTTTCAGTTTGTTATTTATTCTTAAAGCACAGTTAAGTACCAGCACAGTAAGGGTTTCACTTGAACCATGAAACGCTGTCTAGAATTGGATTAAATGATCTTATATCTCTCATAATTCTCCAATAAAACCTGCACCACTTTGATACTGGAGCAACGCGGAAGTGGCGTTAATTTAGTTACAACTGAGAAAACCCTGAGAAACCCTGGGATGGTGAGAAAATCTTTGGAGGATTTTAAACATGATTAAAACTTCCTGAATATTCATAATGTTTGATTTAAACTTTGTATAAACTTGTACATTGTGTAAAAATGGTCATACTTTTTTGACACATTTTAATTCTAATGCTGTAAACTCAGAAATGTGCGGATTTGTGTTTATTAACACCAATAAACAGATAAACTGTTGCTAATCTCAGTCCTGGTTTTCAAGGCTGCTGTCTATAGGCTCTGGAGAAGGTTGTGACTCTAATTTAATTTCCTAGGAGTTCTCCTGGTCAGGCTTTAGAAGTTGACGGTGTGGATGCTCAACCTTGAGATTCCTCCACGTCATCCTGGCTGTGGTCAGATATGTCCGGCTCCTCCTTGATGCTGTTTCTGTTGCAGGATTTTAGAGCTTTCATTTTGACTCCTTGAGATGTTTTTGCACACCCCTGGGGCCTGCAGCACTGCTGTGTCTAATCCACTCATACCAGTGTAACATACACTAACACACCAACACCACGTCAGTGTCACTGCTGATCCACCTCCTAACTCATACCTGTGGTTAGGGAACTGGGCTGTAACCGGAGGGTCGTTGGTTCAGTCCCCAGAGTCGGCAGGTCATGACTGAAGTGCCCTTGAGCAAGGCACCTAACCCCCAACTGCTCCCCGGGGGCCGTGGCTAGGGCTGCCCAATGCTCACTGCCCCTTGGTGTTCACTAGTGTGTGTGTAAATGTGTGTTTCACTGCACGGATTGGGTTAAACTCAGAGAACATTCCTCTGTGTGCAGCACAGTGGCCAATAAAGTGATTCTAAATAAAGTATGCAGAACAACTGGTAGACTACAGTCTGTAATTATAGAACTACAAGGTGACTGTTGTGGTCAGCTGTGAGACTGCATATCCAGGGTGGAGATGAAGTTATTTAAATGTTTTGGCGGATCAGTATACAGATCTCATTGTTTTCAAGTTTTATTTAGGGATTAATATTGGTGTCGATTCAGGATCATTTCCGGAACCGAATCCCTACAAATGAGCCGTTCCCAACTGTTTAAAGAGATCAGAGAGTCCCGCCCCCTTTCTCTAATCCGATTGGTTGTTTTGCAAGCAGCTCTCCCCTCTATTTTGCGTTGATTAGCTGAGTCTATACGGCTCTGTTGTGTGCATGCCTTTTCTGGTCGTTGATTGGCCGAGACGTGCTTGTGCCCTCACTCGCTCGTCGCTGATTGGCTGTGGCTCGCACAGTAGCAGTCGCTGATGGAGGACAGCGCAGCCATCTTGTAGTGTTTTGGGCCGAGTCTGGATCTGCGGCTCCGAAAGAGGAATAACAAACGCAAACAACAACAAAAACAAGCGTAATTAACAAAGTAAACCGTTCTCAGCCGAAGCGGCTCTCCCGCGTGTGCTGTACCCGCGGTGTGTGTTTGAGACTCGGAGCTCCAGGCGGAGGGCAGTGTCTCCGCGGCTCTTCTCTCGCCTCTGCCCGGAATGAGCGCTCGATGTGCGGGAAGGCGCGCTGCACCGCTCCGCTGCTGCTCATTGCGCTGCTGGGCGCTTTCAGCACAGAGCCGCCAGGAACAGGTCAGTCCCTTTACACAATGTTTATTATTACAGTCATTATTAACGGTAATCTGTAACACTTCATCAGCACGGACACACAGCGGGGTCAGGTACGGACCGATATACCGGAAATACGATATACCGATAATACGATATACCGGTATGTAGAATATGGCTATGTATCGTGGCTGGTGGCACTACAATGTAATGCATCATATTAAACATGTCTTAGTAATGTAAAAAGTAATGTCTTATTGTATATCATACTTCTATATTGAATGATATGAATAAACAACATTTTATCTCCCCATACTTTCATCATATAATGTTATGCTATGTTATTGATTAAGGTATTAAAATATCTTGGACTACTGGTTTTTAATCTCTTCTTCAGTCTTCAGCAGCAGTAACAGTTGTGTATAGGTCAATTACATATAAGATTTTGGAGGCTACAATAAAGAAAAAACTCTGGGCAACCAGAAAGAAGACCCTCATTCACAAACACCCCCACAGGGGTCAGTGATTCTGACGAAAGAAACACTGACGATCCACACTAGATCAGTCCGTACGAGTCGGTTCCAAATTTACTTCAATAAACTCTGTGGAAAGTTCCTATGACAACATCCGGAGGAGCTAATCGATACAAACTTTCGATTTAGGAACCACCCACTGATGACTCCTCCCATAACATCCAGTGGGTTCTAAAATGCAGCCGATACAGTTTGATCCACACAAACCCTTCTGTGTTAATCGAGTAGAGAGTAGGAAACGGTGTTATTACTTACTGTGCATTACCACATAGCCAAATGTTAACAGGTGTATTATATTATACGGTGTACTGTGTATACTGGTGTATCATATTGTAGCATCGCTTACTGTGGAATCGTATTGTCGTTTATTGTAATTTACTCAAGTGTATTACAGCCCCTGTTTAACAAGTTCCTCAACAACCCCCCTGTCCAGACAGGAACGCTATACTTCAAAAATATTCACCTCTCACCAAACTCAACCCTGCTGTGTGCGTTTCAGATGGTACAGATTTAGAGTAGGAATTAGAGGAGTGAAAATACAAAGCAGTGTAATGCATCAGGCTCAAAACCTTGTATCTCCACAATAATACATTCAGTTAAAGACAACACTGCCCACAACTTGTGCTGGAAGGTAATGGTAGCGTCTGGAGTTTATAAATTAGGTCCAAATGAGATGCAAATGAAATGCATTGTTTGTTCAGTGACTATAAGCTATATACACACACTTAAATAAATGTTTGTGTGTGTGTGTGTGTGAGAGAAAGAGTGTAACAGTTGTTATTGTTTTCACATAATGCCCATAAACTAAAGAAAAACAAAACAAATATGTATTTTTGTTGTAACAGCATCTATATATACTTATATAAACATATGTGCTTGTGTGTGGTCACTGCCTGTGTGTGTGTGTGTGAGACTGCCTGCCTGTGTGTGTGTGTGTGTGTCTGTCATTGTAACAGGTGTTGGTGTGTGTGAGGAAATGGAGTTAGTGTCTGCAGCAGTTACTGCGCTCTAAAGCTGACGGCTCTAATCCACAGACTGATCCCCCCCCCCCCCCCCCCCCCCCCCCGGCTCTGATTTACACCAAAATCACTGCACTGCTTTTTTTAGGGAACTACATCTCCCACAATGCACTTGTGATTTAAGTGAACCCTATCAACCTTATTTTCAGCGCTCTGATTGGCTTGGCCCTGTTCATTTCCAGTCATTGTATCTGTTGATACACACCGCAGCAGCTGCAGCTCAGGGGTCTCAGTTTGTGAACAAACTCGGGACGGAATGGAGTCCTTTAGTAATGTCTGCGTTACAGGAGGTCCTGTGTTTTATTTCTTTCCTATCAGTGTTTCTCCCTCTTTCCCTGAGTAACTTACAGACCAGGCCACCTGCTTTAAACTAAACTCAGCGCTCGTCTAATAAAGCGGTCCTGGATTAAACTCTTGGATTCAGAGCACTGTGATTTTCTGTGTTTTTTTTTTTTGAAAATATGAGAGTGGGAGAGCCCTCGCTGAGCCATTCTGCTTTTGTATTCTGTTTTCTGACACTGAAGGACACTGTTATCAGCTCAGCTGTGTTTTACTGCTTGTTTATAGATAGCTGTGTGTCAGATGGTGTGTTTCCATACTTTCCCATCCCTGAAAGTCAGCTTATTCTTTGTCCAAAAAAGCAGAATGTTGTTTAAAGGGAACACAGTTCTGTTTCTTAATGAAGCGTCTGTGACCTGCTTAGTGTTCTCCCCCTGTGTAAACAGCCCCTGTTCAGAACGCCCGCTTTCAGCACCTGTTCCTTTAAATGATAATGAGCCGCTCGCTGTTCACCCCGACCCCGAGCGCACAGCAGTGAGGAGCGAGGAGCAGAAGCTCTGGTTTTTAGCCGTTTTCACTCTGTTCTCTTTCTTCTCCGTTTTTACTCAGTGCTCTTATTTCTCCGCGCTCGTTGTGTCTGTTTTGCTGAGTTTAACCTCGTCTTTGTGCTCTCACATAAACGCGGGTCCAGCGCTGTGATTGGACAGACTCAGATGAGGGGGCGGGGCCATTCTAAAGTCTCTGCGCTTGACGTCAGAAGCGGAGCAGAATCAGAACGAATCGTTTTATCCCGTGTTTACTGACTCATGTGAACAGACACAGAAGAAGGGATTTTTTTAAAGATAGGGAAATGAACTGTTTTATCGGCAGGATTTCCACTGATTATCGTTGGACTGATGTATCGGCCGAGTCCCAATGTACTGTGATGTTTAACCTCTTTAAGGTGTTTGTGACAGAGATGATGTTCTTTTTGCAGGTGGGCGGTTAGCTGTGGCCCGGCTGCTCTCAGGTGAGGGACACATCACCTCTGCTCTTAATACAGAGTGTGAGCGGCGGTCAGTTTTTGAAGTTGATGTTGGAGGCAGGAGAAATGACCAGGGTTCTCTCTGCCGAAGATGGACGTGCCTTTGCTCCCTTGTCCTTTCTTGGAACACAAAAGACTCTCACAGACCCGGGTTCTGGAGACTGGCCAAAACATTACAACCAGCACAGTGTGGCTCTCAGATATTTCCACTGAACATTTCTGCTTTAACATCAACTTCAGAAACTGACCCTTCACTCACCGTCTGATATACACCCCACACTCACCAGGGGGCGCTGTAACAGATCATCAGTGTTACTCACACCACCTGGCAGTGGTTTTAACGTATTGTGTGTGTGTGTGTGTGTGTGTGTTACAGAGCTGCGCTGCAGTCCAGGACAGTTTGCATGTCGCAGTGGGAAGATGCAGTGTATCCCATTGGCCTGGCAGTGTGATGGTTGGACTGCCTGCGAGGATAAGAGTGACGAACTCGACTGTCCACGTACGTGTACATACACACACACACTCTTTTAGTAAACATGGCATATTAATGTTAATGTTCAAATTAAGTGACTCCACTTTTTTATGGAACACAATTTTCCATGTATAATATTTATTAATATATAATATAGTATATATACTATTTATTTCCTGAAAATTAAATATTAAGGACATATTTTATACATTATTTGTTTCTGAAATGTTACACTTGTGCGGTAAAATGTGCAAATAATAACTTCAAAGAAATCAACAACACGTACATGTGGCCAGCAGTGTTCCAGGCTCTTTTTTATTATTATTTGTATTGGTATTTTAATTATTTTTTTTTTACGTGAATTCAGCACAATCTTCTGTTTCTTGTTTGTAACGGTGTCCCTCTGTTCCCCAGCGATGAAGGAGGCCAGGTATCGCTATGGAAACAGCTTTGAGCAGGTTGAGGACGTGATGGGCGTGGCTCAGCCAGTGCGATTCAACAGTGAGTCCTGCAGGGGGCGCTCTGCACCACTACAAATTAAAGCCACAGTTCAGATAATTATTAGTTTCTAGTATAAGATTCGTGGAGGTGTTCTTAATCCATCCACAAAATGTTGTCTTCCAGTGGCCTGTAATTTATTATTAATGTTATAAAATTAGAAACTAAAATTACGATAATTTCACTAAATACTTGATTAGATTTTCCAGAGGATTGTGAGTGGTCTGAGCTCCACCAGAGGGCAGTGTTGTTATTTATTGCTGTGTGTTGAACCCCTGCTCTCTCTCGTCCTGTAGAGAAGTGTCCGAGTGGCTGGCATCACTACGAGAGGACGGCGAGCTGTTATAAAGTCTACCTGAGGAATGAGGACTACTGGCAGGCGGCGGAGACGTGTCAGAGAGTCAACGGCTCGCTCGCCACCTTCGTCACCAACGAGGAGCTGCAGTTCATCCTCAAGATCAACGTCGAATTCGACGAGAAAGTGTGCGAGCGCAAAGAACAGTGCAAGTGAGTGATGCCTCAGCCGTCTCAGGGTGGGAGTCTTACGGTGCTTTTCCACTGCATGGGATCGGCTCGACTCGCATTTACCTGCTCAGTTTTCCACTTCAAATCCTCTCCACAAAATGGAGCCGGTGACGTCGCAAAACCCCGTCTCTAACAGGAACCACAGGCTTTGAAAACCACAATATGTTGGTGGTAAAATCAGGCGCCGTTTACTCGTTGTGTGGCGTGTTGTTGTTGTTCAGCTTTCACTGGAGATTTTCCTCAGCCACCGACCCAAGGAGCGTCTGACCCTCTTCAGAAACCCCTCGGGGGAATGTTACGAGCTGCTGCTGAGAGTCGGATAAAAACTAATGTGAACGCTGCTGTAACTTCAGAGATTTTACAAGCGGCGTGTTTGTGCTGGAGCTGTGTTTCCTGGTGATTGACAGGTCTCTGGCCAATCAGAGCTCTGCAGGGTTTACTCCTCACATTTAGCACCTACTAAAAGAACCCGGTTCCAGGGCCAGATTTGGCCGGTGGAAAAGCACAAGAGTCGAGTCGTGTAGATCCTATGCAGTGGGCCTCGCACCCTGGGAATATTAACCCTATCAGTTCTGTAATGACCCTGACCTTGTGGAATAAGGCTGAAGCTTGATGTGAAATAATCAAACTGCCTGTAAACATTGTGGAAACTAGTTACTTGTAAAAGTTTTTTTTTGTGTCTGTTTGCATTAAGTGTTTGAAAGACCAAACTTGACAAATATCTTTTATAGAAACACTAAAGTAAACATTTATTTAGTTATTTACCTTTTATAAAATGTATTATTTAAATCTGTAGATAGTGGTACTTTGAAAGATTTGTACGTCTGCTGCTGTGTGCTAAAGTGTTGTGTGTGTGTGTGTGTGTGTGTTCTGTTCTGTTCTGCAGTTTCTGGGTGGGGTATCAGTATGTTATCTCTAATCAGAGCCGCTCTCTGGAGGGACGATGGGAGGTGGCGGATAAAGGTTGGTGCTGATTTTATAATCTCCTCTCGAGCTGAATGTGATGATGATGGTAATTTAATGATGATGGTTACAGTGATGATGGTCATGATGACGGTGGTGATGAAGATTTCAGTAATGATGGTGCTGATGGTGGTGATGATAGTCACTGTGGTGATGGTGATGAAGATTTCAGTAATTGTGGTGCTGATGGTTACAGTGGTGGTGGTGATGATGGTGGTCGTGGTGATGTGAGGATTATGATGATGAAGGTGTTGGTGGTGATGATGATGATGATGGTGCTGTTAGTCACAGTGGTGTTGTGATGAAGATTGTGACTGATGTAAAGAAGGCTGTGGTAATCACTGTGGTGCTGATGCTGACGGTAATGATGGTGTTAATCCTGATTACAGTGTTAATGTCGGTAGGAACGATGATGATGATGATATTTTTGATGCTAGTTGTCAGTACAGTTGTGATGATCCGAATGATGGTGGTGATGGTGACAATAGGAACGAAAGGAAATGATCATATTTATAATAGCGATGGTAGACATTAGTAATGAAGACAGTAATGAGCTGTGAATGTAATGAGTGCAGTGATGATGATGATGATGATGATAACGAAGGTGATGAGAATTATGACAGTGGTGATGAAGAAGCTGTTTACAATAGTGATAGAGGATTGATAATGTTTATGATGAAGAGATGTGATGATGATGATGATTACAGTAGTGATGTGTGTGTGTGTGTGTCTCTCAGGTCCTCTACAGGTGTTCCTGCCCCCCGAGGGTCTGACCAGTTTCGCTGAGGGCAGTCCGACACAGGAGAGTGTTTTCTGTGCTCAGCTCCAACGCTTTCAGAATAAAAACATCAACGAACACGGGCTCCACAGCTGGCACGCCGAGAACTGCTACAAAAAATTCCCCTTTCTCTGCAAGAGGAGTACGCACACACACACACACACACACACACACACACACCTCTCACTCTTTGATATTGTCTCCTTTGGTGCTAAACCTCAGAAAGTGTCACTGTCTCTGGTGCTTCCTCTAGATCAGGGGTGGGCAATCTTATCCGCAAAGGGCCGGTGTGGCTGCTGGTTTTTGTTCCAACCAACCAGGAGGTCACATGATGATTTGTTTTACTCAAGCCAACTAATTAAAGGAGTGAAATCAGGTGTGCTTGAGCCTGAATGGACTTAAATCCAGCAGCCACACCGGCCCTTTGCGGATAAGATTGCCCACCCCTGCTCTAGATGATGATGTTATGAACAGCCCTTACACTGACATCTAGTGGTGACGTGGATGAATAATTCTGCATTAATCCTAATCCTTACACAAACCGCTCCCTGTTGGGGACCCGCTCTGTGGAGCATAAATCACTTTCACAAATCCTGTTAGCTACTTTGTGGTGGGACAAATGACTGATTGCACCTTTAATTGAATGGAAGTGAGGTGTAATGGAGTTGTGGTGGTCATTGATTATGATGTGTGTTGATTCTCTCTCTCAGGGCAGACGTGTGTGGATATAAAGGACAACGTGGTGAGTGAGGGCTACTACTTCACTCCTAAAGGAGACGATCCGTGTCTGAGCTGCACGTGTCACGACGGAGAGCCAGAGATGTGCGTGGCGGCGCTGTGCGACCGGCCGCAGGGCTGTACACACTTCCGCAAGGACCCTAAAGAGTGCTGCAAGTTCACCTGCCTCGACCCAGGTGAGGGGTTCCTCAGTGTGGGGTTCACCTGTCGATGTCACACAGGAACAGAAATGGTTTTATATTCAGGTTCAGTGTTTATAAAAGTGTCCCACACACATCAACCATCAAACGCAGAGAAGAGCAGCGTCCATCGATATTTAACTCCTTAAAGCATCATTAGGTGATATTTTAACCTTAAATTACAGCTTCAGAATCACTGTGGTGCTCCAGTGAGCTGTAACAAGGAGAATAGAGCTTCTGTCGTGTCTACTCTGGGCTCAGCACCGCAGAGGCTGTACTATGTAGCTTTTGGAGGAGGGTAGGAATTGTGAATTACACTCTGTAACTGTAGGGGGAGCCCAGGAGCAAATAAAACCAAATATTACCTAGTGTTCCTTCAGTGAGCTGGTAGTTCAGAACGCTTTGTATGAGCATGACTCTCAACTTTAGTGGTTTATTATCAACTCTTTTGTGTGTGTGTGTGTGTGTGTTTGTGTGTGTCAGAGGGCAGCAGTCTGTTCGACTCCATGGCCAGTGGAATGCGTCTGATCGTCAGCTGTATCTCGTCCTTCCTCATCCTGTCCCTGCTGCTCTTCATGGTCCACCGTCTGAGACAGAGACGGAGAGAGAGGATAGAGACGCTGATCGGAGGAAACCGTGAGTCCACACTCTGTAATTATAGTTACAACCACAAGGGTGCGCAGATGAGTAAATCAGTGTGGGAGAACCCGTCTCCATCCCTCTCCCCGTCCCTGAAGCATCTCTCTCCACAATGGGAAAGCGGAGGAGGGGGAGGGAAGGGACTCTTGATCCTGGCTCTGGCTTCGAGTGGCAGAGAGAAGCCCTCCGTTCTGTTCTGGAGCCGTTATGTGGATTAAGCCCCTAATATTCTCCTAGAAAGGTTACAAAACATGGCTGGAATCACAGGGACAGCACTCTCATGGTTCAAATCTTACTTAACAAAACGTTATCAGTTTGTAAAAGTAAACGATTTATCTTCAAAGTATTCTAAAGTAAGATGTGGTATTCCACAAGGCTCTATTTTAGGACCATTATTATTTACATTACACATGTTACCGCTAGGCACAGTTATAAGAAACCATGACATTAACTTTCACTGTTACGCAGTCGACACACAGTTGTATATTTCAGCCAAAGCCTGATGACAAACACAGATTAAGGAAAATAGAGGACTGTGTGAAAGGCTGGATGTTGCGTAACTTCCTCCTTCTAAACAGCAACAAAACAGAGGTCCTGCTTTTGGGTCCAAAGGTGGCAAGAAATAAATGACTTTCCAGTTAAACCTGGTTCAGCAGCAAAAAAAACTGGGCGTCATAATTGACCCGGATTTATCTTTCGATCAACACACAGGCAGTATTCACTAGGACAGCTTTTTTACGTCTTCACCACATCGCTAAGATCAGAAATGCCTTATCCCTGCAGGAGCAGACACATTAGTACATGCCTTTATTACTTCAAGGCTTCACTACTGTAACACACTACTGTCAGGACGCACCAGAAGAACTTCAACTAGTTCAAAACGCCGCAGCCAGGGTCCTCACTACGACTAGAGTATGTGAACATATCAGTCCAGTTATTAACAAATAAACACTAAAAAATATATGCAGTAATAGTATTTTAAATGTCTATGTTCTGTTTGATCCACGTGCTGCATACTGGTGTATTATAGTAGTACGCCATTCTGAATACAGCCCTAGTGTCATTGATGCAAAGCAAAATGGCACCCCCTTGTGGAGCAGTTCTTAAATGTATGTGATAATAGGGCCCCCTAGGATCGCATCTAAACGTGCTGACTGAGTATTTTGTGGTGTTGTTTTTCTTCTTGTTGTAGTTCATCATTTTAACCTGGGTCGGAGAGTGGCCGGGTTCGATTACGGTCCGGACGCGTTTGGGACGGGTTTGACGCCACTGCACCTATCAGATGACGGAGAGGGCGGAGCTTTCCACTTCCAGGAGCCGCCGCCCCCTTACGCTGCCTATAAATACCCAGACATCCAGCACCCAGATGACCCGCCCCCGCCGTACGAGGCGTCTATCAACCCCGACAGCATCCTTTACGTAGACCTCGGTACGATCTGCAGGGGGCGGGGCTTAATGTTCAAGGGGTGGTTGTATATTTTAAAAATTATGATAGCCATAAAAGTCCCAAAGTAATGTACTGTTATATTCCTTTAACGTAAATTAGAAATATGTAGCTACAGTTGTGCAGCATGGGGTAACTCTCTCACTCTTTCTCTCCACTCTTTCTCCTCTCCGTTTTGCTTTTTTCTCTTTCTCTGTCCCCACTTTTATCCTTTTTTCTTTTGTTTCCTTTTCTTTTTTTTCTTCCTTAACACTTCTCCCTTCCTCTTTGCCCTAACTTTCTTTATTTCTTTCTCTCTCTCTCCCTTTCCCTCTCTCCTTCCTCCCTTTTTCTTTACTCTGTCCTTGCTTTCCTCATTGTCTGTCCCTTTCTCTTCTTTCTCTCTCTCTCCCTGTCCCTTACTTCCCTTTCTCTCTCTCTCTCTACACACATTCATTATCTCTCTCTCTCTCTCAGGTCATACAGGTCTGAACCTCTCCACCCCTCAGGTTGGAGGAGAAGTGGGCGGTCTCTGTCGTCCGCTCCATGTCCCACCCCCAGTCCCGCCCCCTCGCCCTGACCATGCCCTCGACGAGAGGACGGAGTCCATCGACAGCAGCACACTACTGGTGGCCCCGGACACCCCCACAGAGACACACAACATCATCCATAGCTCCGCCCCTGACCCCTCAAACCCCAACTCCCTCAGCACGGTGGTGTGAGGTGAAGGAGGGGCGGAGCTTTTCTGCAGCTCAAGGCTGAGGACAGTGGACCGAACTGAGCGTGCTCAGGAGAAAAGCGGAGGACTCCGAACAAGGAAACGTTAATGACTCGGGAACACTAGAGCATGATGGGATTGGGAGGGGGGGCGGGGTTTTGAGCGCCTTTGGCTCATTACAGGTTTTTCCATGTAAATACCGTCACTGCTCCTCAATTTACTGTTTTTATTTGTTTGTTTGTTTTCGTCTGAGCATGTGGCACTGCGCCCCCTGCTGGATCCTGAACTGACGACGTTTTGAAGTTTGTAAATCTGGAATATTTTTTTTCCCTACTGCTCTGTCTCAACTGACCCGAAATGACCCGGTCATTCATCCCCTGCAGATGCTAATGCTAACGCTAACACTAATGCTAACTCTCCGACCCTCACCGCTGTTCTCCTGCTCTTCGTAAATCTAGATGTTTCTGGAGCAGAGCTTCAGCGTCCGCATGCTACGTCTCTTTCTCACAACCTCCGGCGGTGAAGTGCGCAGTGGAATTGTGGGTAAGCAGGTGGTTCTGCAGTGAGGCCAGGTACGAAATTTGGGAGTTCTGGAGCTTCAGAAGCTTTGGTTTTGGTTCTAGAGCCTTGGTTCTGGAACATAGACACTTGGTACGAAAGCTATTTGACACTACTTCTAGAGCCTACTTCCTTGGTTCTGAAGCATTCAAACCTTTGTTGTGAAGCTTTGGAAAATTGATTCTGGAACTTGGAAGCATGGATCCTGATAGCTTTTGCAGTTCTGGAGCTCTGCAGCCTTTGTTCTGTAGCTTTGAACCTGTGTTGTTGTCTTCAGGACGAGAGAGAGTCTCCACCCAGTACTTTTCTCCTGAGGAGCCTGAAGATCTGGGGCATTGTGGAACTGCGCTGAAACAGAACCTGATCAGGACCCAATAAAAGTGTCAGATGCTCCCTGCTCCCGTTACAGTGCTCTGTGACCTGTGAAAGTGTGTGTTACGGATCAGGCCCTTTGTTCAATCAATCAGATATTATTTATATAGCACTATTCACAACAGAAAGGTGTCACAGAGCAGCTTTATAAAGATCTGTGTCCCAGCCTCCTACGAGAAAACCCAGGGCAACAGTGGCAAGGAAAAGAGGAAGAGACCTGGGGAGGAACCAAGATTGTTTGGGTTCAGGAGCCTTTACTGACTCTTTACTGTGGGGAGGAGCAGAAGGTTCAGAGTCTGAAGCCGTGGTCACAACAAACGCGAGAGAGGAATTCTGTTTCTGGTAACGATTCATTTCCTAGGCCTTGACTTTCTGGTCTCTGCAACTTTAGAAACGGAAACGTGCGTGAGCCACAGGACTGGGGCCGTTTCTCACGTTTCAATTTTCAAAACACTAACGACAAGAAACGGTTTGAGCGCGGACTTTGTTCCTGATCCACCGCGAATAACGAGGACACACCGTTCCTCCCAAAGAGAACCAGCTGGAGGTCACGGATTCGCTGAACATGGTCCCTCTGCGGAACACAAGCCCATTCTTCGAGTTCCTGTTGCTGTGTCCTACTTCTGAGACCACGAAGGAGAAGCTGCTCTTCAGAACGACAGCACTCTTCCACACACAGAACAAACAGTAAACTACATGCGTTCAGCTCATCGTTTACAAAATCTACTTGAGTTTCATCCTGAATTTGTTCTTAAAAAAAGCAGTCAGTCATTTTTCATTTTACCTCAAACACAGCACATATTTCACCTGCGTCCAGTAAACACCTGTGTCCAAGCTCCTCGTTTACAGAAGAAGGCACAAACCTTGTTTACACCCAGTGTACGTTTTTGTGAAGTGATATTTCTCAGAGTAATTTCGAAAAACGTCTCCTGTGAAAAAACAAGGAGATGGGGGTTTGTTTTGGACCGTTTACAGAAGTGAGGACCGTTTTTACCTTGTTTTTCTATAAAGTGTGAATCATGAAGAATCAAACTGCTCTGTTTATGCTTCACAGAGCGGGTCCCCCACATGGGGGCAGCCAGTTTTACAACAGGTTTACAACCAAAATGTCGTAATGTGAAGAAGGACCAACCAATCAATGTGGAGAAAAATGACTGACTGCTGCTTTAAGATCAAATCTGAGAGTGTGAATGTTGTATAAACGACGAGACTCGGACGAGGAATGTGACCGCGGCTTTAGATGAGTCCTGATCCGTTTGTGACTGCGACACAAACCATGTTTTGCTTTAATATGCTTTGTATAAGTTGTGTGTGTTGTGTGTAAGTTTTATGTGCGTCGTGTGTTAGATAAGAGCTTTCTTTATAATTATTTGTAAGTTTATTACAGGTGGTTTATCGACCAGTTTTCCTTACTGTCAATAAGTGTACATATATTTACACGCGCTCTGCACAGGAAACGGTTTAAGAATTCGGTTTCTTTTTTATTTACGTTTTTTTTTTTTTAATTATTTGAAGATCAGGAGTTTACATGTGTCCTGATTTTCACTTCCCTCACTTTTTTTCATTTATTAAGCTGCAGTGTGTGAGCTGTGTTCTTCAAGACTGCAGGAGGTGGCGCTACTGAGTCCAGAAGTAGCAACTCTGCTACAAAGGTGTCGTGCTGCTGTGAGTCGCTCTGTGAAATTTGAAATAGACTTTCGCTCAGAAGTCCATTTTTTCGGAATGCGTTGGACATTAGGCCAGTCACAACAATCACGTTACCGATTTATCGTACGATCGACCGCATGTTGACCTCGGTGTTGTCCGCTGTGGTTGTGTTTTAGCCGCTCGCTTTAGTCATCTCTGTTCGACTCAATATATGAATTTAAAAAAAAAAACATTTTTGTTTTGTTTAATTTGGATATTTAGGCATTTTTTTTTGTTCCAGTTCCAGTGTCTGAAGTGTAATTGCATTGTTATGATATTCTCATTATGTCAGTGGCATAAAATGTAAAAATGACAATAATAATTTTTATCGCAATAATTTCTAGAACAAAATATTGACCAGAAAATGGCTGCTGTGACAGGCCTCATCTAACACCTTTATATAACAACGTCTTATAAGAGTCATACATTTTTTTCAATTTCAGTTACGTTTTCATTTGATGACATTCAACATTTTTGACCCAGATATCACTCCATACTCAGAAGGCATTTCCACCGAGTTCTGATCCAGTTCTCTCTGATTTCTGATTTTGAACATGTTCATATTTATCTGGAAAATCCGCTTGTGGAGAGAGAACACAGTACGACCCGTGTTACACAAGTCCACACTCCGCAGTTACCTATTTCCACCAGAGAGGGCGCCTGCTCACCAAACTCACACAGTGCAGCTTTAACAGAATCATTTCTAATGTGCGGTAATGAAAAGTGAGATCAGTGAAGTGAGGTTTAAT
This sequence comes from Hoplias malabaricus, assembly GCF_029633855.1. Lineage (NCBI taxonomy): Eukaryota > Metazoa > Chordata > Actinopteri > Characiformes > Erythrinidae > Hoplias > Hoplias malabaricus. Next base: position 2,662,737 of record NC_089817.1, read on the forward strand.
TCTGATTAACGGAAGGAAAAAGGTTACTCAGTATAAAGTCCCTACATACGATGAGTTTGATTTTTCCAATTTAAAAGTCACTGTATAATAAGACCTTGATTTCTTCAGGGTAAAACCTTTATTTTAATCATTATCATTTTTTCACGTTAAAAGTCCTGATGAGTATAAGTCTGTTTTGATTTCTTAAGTTTAAAGGGCCTTGAAAGTAACATCTGTAAGATGTTGGTTCTCTTTTTAAAAATCATTGTTAAAGAATGCTTTGATTTCTCAAATGTAAAATTTATTTTTATTTAGTATTTTTTTTCCACGTTAAAAGTTACTGTATGGGATTTTTATTGTAAAAGTTTCTCAAAGTTAAAGTCCTTGTATAAAATGGCTTTGATAATTATATTCTAATATAAAAGTCCCTGTATAAAAGGCTCGCTGGGTCCAAAACAGTGCCCTATTCACTATGTAGTGCGCTCTTTTGTATGAAACCGTGCACAATTTCCAGTGCACTCCAACAGTCCCACTATGTGTTGTAATAAATAGCGTAAAACTGATGTACCCTAGAGAAGAGAGAATACCCATAATGCACCCTGCTGTTGGTTAAAAACCACATGAGGTTTTGTCCGAAATTGTTCACTACCCCCTGAACTCTGAATAGTGCATTATGTAGTGAGTAATGTAGGGAATAGTGAGTAGGGAGCTGTTTCTGACACAGCTCCTGTTTTTCTTTTGTTTAGTTTTGTTTTCCTCCAGTTTAAAAGTCCCTGTTTTTATAGAAGACTGGACGCTGACAGATTTGTGAGAAAGTGAAAATGAATTATGAATTGGACTTTGACAATCATTTCAGGGACGTTTGGCTTTATTGACTCTGACTGAAACCAGCATCGAAACGACAACCCCCCCCTCCTCCCCCCCTTTCTCTCGTGACTCTGGTGACTCTCCATCGCTCCAGCTTCACTCGTTCGTCCTCTGCTCTCCGTCCTCTGACCGGTCAGCACAGACAATCCCCACAGAATCAGAGTGTGTACGATAACGAGAGTCACTGAGGAGGTCTTACACTTTCTGTTCTCATCGCTGCTGTGCATGTTTTTGCTCCTTGGGCATGTAGATTTAAATCTGTCCCCCGTTCCGCCGCTAAAATCCTTTGAAGTAGATCATTTGTAGTGGTGAAACAAAAGTGTTTTATGTAAAAATGCTATAATTGATGCGTTTTGATTTACACTTTATTTTAGGTTTTCTTATGTAATTACTTTGTCTTTATGTTTAGTTTCGTCGGGGGGTTTGCGTTTCTCTCCGATGTAGATGTTACATCTAATTAAAAGCCAAATAAATTCTGCTGAAGGACAGTGAAGGCCACACCACGGCCCTAGTCTGATTCTCTAATCTAACCACACCCACAACTCCTTATATGGGCATCACGCTCACACCCACAACTCCTTATATGGGCGTCACGCTCACACCCACAACTCCTTATATGGGCGTCACGCTCACACCCACAACTCCTTATATGGGCGTCACGCTCACACCCACAACTCCTTATATGGGCGTCACGCTCACACCCACAACTCCTTATATGGGCGTCACGCTCACACCCACAACTCCTTATATGGGCGTCACGCTCACACCCACAACTCCTTATATGGGCGTCACGCTCACACCCACAACTCCTTATATGGGCGTCACGCTCACACCCACAACTCCTTATATGGGCGTCACGCTCACACCCACAACTCCTTATATGGGCGTCACGCTCACACCCACAACTCCTTATATGGGCGTCACGCTCACACCCACAACTCCTTATATGGGCGTCACGCTCACACCCACAACTCCTTATATGGGCGTCACGCTCACACCCACAACTCCTTATATGGGCGTCACGCTCACACCCACAACTCCTTATATGGGCGTCACGCTCACACCCACAACTCCTTATATGGGCGTCACGCTCACACCCACAACTCCTTATATGGGCGTCACGCTCACACCCACAACTCCTTATATGGGCGTCACGCTCACACCCACAACTCCTTATATGGGCGTCACGCTCACACCACAACTCCTTATATGGGCGTCACGCTCACACCCACAACTCCTTATATGGGCGTCACGCTCACACCCACAACTCCTTATATGGGCATCACGCTCACACCCACAACTCCTTATATGGGCATCACACGCACACCCACAACTCCTTATATGGGCATCACGCTCACACCACAACTCCTTATATGGGCGTCACGCTCACACCACAACTCCTTATATGGGCGTCACGCTCACACCCACAACTCCTTATATGGGCATCACGCTCACACCACAACTCCTTATATGGGCGTCACGCTCACACCACAACTCCTTATATGGGCGTCAAGCTCACACCCACAACTCCTTATATGGGCATCACGCTCACACCCACAACTCCTTATATGGGCATCACTCACACCCACAGCTCCTTATATGGGCGTCACGCTCACACCACAACTCCTTATATGGGCGTCACGCTCACACCACAACTCCTTATATGGGCGTCAAGCTCACACCCACAACTCCTTATATGGGCGTCACGCTCACACCCACAACTCCTTATATGGGCGTCACGCTCACACCCACAACTCCTTATATGGGCGTCACGCTCACACCCACAACTCCTTATATGGGCGTCACGCTCACACCCACAACTCCTTATATGGGCGTCACGCTCACACCCACAACTCCTTATATGGGCGTCACGCTCACACCCACAACTCCTTATATGGGCGTCACGCTCACACCCACAACTCCTTATATGGGCGTCACGCTCACACCCACAACTCCTTATATGGGCGTCACGCTCACACCCACAACTCCTTATATGGGCGTCACGCTCACACCCACAACTCCTTATATGGGCGTCACGCTCACACCCACAACTCCTTATATGGGCGTCACGCTCACACCCACAACTCCTTATATGGGCGTCACGCTCACACCCACAACTCCTTATATGGGCGTCACGCTCACACCCACAACTCCTTATATGGGCGTCACGCTCACACCCACAACTCCTTATATGGGCGTCACGCTCACACCCACAACTCCTTATATGGGCGTCACGCTCACACCACAACTCCTTATATGGGCGTCACGCTCACACCCACAACTCCTTATATGGGCGTCACGCTCACACCCACAACTCCTTATATGGGCATCACGCTCACACCCACAACTCCTTATATGGGCATCACACGCACACCCACAACTCCTTATATGGGCATCACGCTCACACCACAACTCCTTATATGGGCGTCACGCTCACACCACAACTCCTTATATGGGCGTCACGCTCACACCCACAACTCCTTATATGGGCATCACGCTCACACCACAACTCCTTATATGGGCGTCACGCTCACACCACAACTCCTTATATGGGCGTCAAGCTCACACCCACAACTCCTTATGTGGGCATCACGCTCACACCCACAACTCCTTATATGGGCATCACTCACACCCACAGCTCCTTATATGGGCGTCACGCTCACACCACAACTCCTTATATGGGCGTCACGCTCACACCACAACTCCTTATATGGGCGTCAAGCTCACACCCACAACTCCTTATATGGGCGTCACGCTCACACCCACAACTCCTTATATGGGCGTCACGCTCACACCCACAACTCCTTATATGGGCGTCACGCTCACACCCACAACTCCTTATATGGGCGTCACGCTCACACCCACAACTCCTTATATGGGCGTCACGCTCACACCCACAACTCCTTATATGGGCGTCACGCTCACACCCACAACTCCTTATATGGGCGTCACGCTCACACCCACAACTCCTTATATGGGCGTCACGCTCACACCCACAACTCCTTATATGGGCGTCACGCTCACACCCACAACTCCTTATATGGGCGTCACGCTCACACCCACAACTCCTTATATGGGCGTCACGCTCACACCCACAACTCCTTATATGGGCGTCACGCTCACACCACAACTCCTTATATGGGCGTCACGCTCACACCCACAACTCCTTATATGGGCATCACGCTCACACCCACAACTCCTTATATGGGCATCACGCTCACACCCACAACTCCTTATATGGGCGTCACGCTCACACCACAACTCCTTATATGGGCGTCACGCTCACACCCACAACTCCTTATATGGGCATCACGCTCACACCCACAACTCCTTATATGGGCATCACGCTCACACCACAACTCCTTATATGGGCGTCACGCTCACACCACAACTCCTTATATGGGCGTCAAGCTCACACCCACAACTCCTTATATGGGCATCACGCTCACACCCACAGCTCCTTATATGGGCATCACTCACACCCACAGCTCCTTATATAGGCATCACGCTCACACCGACAACTCCTTATATGGGCATCACGCTCACACCCACAACTCCTTATATGGGCATCACGCTCACACCCACAACTCCTTATATGGGCATCACTCACACCCACAGCTCCTTATATGGGCGTCACGCTCACACCCACAGTTCCTTATATGGGCGTCACGCTCACACCCACAGCTCCTTATATGGGCGTCACGCTCACACCCACAGCTCCTTATATGGGCGTCACGCTCACACCCACAGCTCCTTATATGGGCGTCACGCTCACACCCACAGCTCCTTATATGGGCGTCACGCTCACACCCACAGCTCCTTATATGGGCGTCACGCTCACACCCACAGCTCCTTATATGGTCGTGAGGAACACTAAAGAATGGGGACTTCAGCTGTGTGTGTTCAGAGAGAACGGCCTGAATGGTCACTCTGTGTCCACTTGTTCTCAGAGTGTTGTAAATTTCCGGATCCAGATTAAGCCCTGATCCATTACACTCTGAGCTTAAGGAACCTCCGGAAATCCATCTCTCAGCGGGAAATCCATCTACCTTAAATTCTGAGTGAGTCAGAGGGGAAACCCCACCATAAACACAAAGACACACTTTAAACAAACCCAGGGAAATCCACAGTGGACGCAGCTCCGTGTGGCGATGGTGTTAATGTCACCTTCACAGAGAGAGAGAGAGTGTTCAGTGTGATGCTCACTCGACCACTGAAGAATCTTCTTTGTTCTAAGATACTTTTGAGAAACTCAGTCCTGAACATTAACCTTTAGCCGCTGTGTGTGTGTGTGTGTGTGTGTGTGTGTGTGTGTATACGCAGTCACACTGAAGCTATAGGTTCATAAATATTAGATTCTGAATAATTCACAGAAGGAACCAAACAAACACAAATCTTCAGCTGCTACAGAATAGTTCATGTTAAGTCTCATATTTATAAAACACACTGTAATGTGTAACAGGATTAGAGTTGTTCATAAAAACAAATAGTGTTTATATGTTTAAAAAATCTCAGACACACCTTATAATATAATAACACTTATTGCTGTTTATTAACTGCAAGAATTAAATTAATAACTTAATAAATAAATCCCAGTCGAGTCACAAAATAACACCAACCAATGACAACAACATTAGTCAATGTTTGCATAATTAATGACTGTTAGCTCATGAATATTAAGCGGCGCTGTCCGGGGGTCTCCCAGTGGCCGGTGGCTGGTCTTTTGTTGGTTGAAATAGAAGTGTTTTGTTGGAGGGATGTTCTGGACGTTATTTAAAGCGCGGGTCACTGCAGTGGGGTCAGTTTCTCCACGATGTTGCTGCTGCTGCTGCAAACCCTCGTATCTCCCTCCACCGCCTACAACGGTCAGTCACACACTCCTCTTTCTTCTCTTTATTACATCCATCTCTCCTTTATCTTTTTCATCACTTCTTTTTCTTGTTTATTCCTTTTTCTGGTTTTTTCACTAGTTTTTATCTGTTTTTTTTAAATAATTGTTCAATTTTTTTAGTTTTCTATTTTCCTTTTTATCATTGTTTTATTTTCTCTATTCTTTTAAAAATACAGAACTCTGCAAAGGTTTTAGACACGTGACACGAATTTTAAAAAGCTGTTTATTGCAGCAGTAAGAGCTTATTTCCTAAAGAACAAACAAAAACCCTAATATCAGTATAAATCCAACCCCTTTATTCCTGTGTGTGTGTGTGTGTGTGTGTGTGTGTGTGTGTGTGTGTGTGTGTGTGTGTGTTATTTGAGGTGATCGTCCAGTGCCTAGTGTCAGAGGTTAATAAATACTTCACTGTGTTAAATGAAGTGTGCTGTAGATTTAATAAATCCATACGATCGAGAAACATCAGGAAACACACCGTTCTTCACTCGCTCACAGCACAGCGTCTGCTTTTAGAACAACATCCTTCTTCTGTGATTGTTTCTGTGTTTATTTTAATGATATATAATTTTATAGAAGCACCACACTTGACAATGAAGACATTCTTTTCTATAAAAGTAATAACCTCACAGTGCTGTATATTTTCTCTCATTAATTTACTAAGTTTCTTCTTTCCTTTAAACACCTTTCACAAAACCTCTTCTTCATTAATGAACTCCCACTCTTTACTCAGTGTCTGCGGTAAATGACTGGGTTTTCTCTGTGTGTAGTTAATATTCTGAAGTGTGTTGAGTGCTGATAAAGACTGTGGTCTGATTTTCTCGCTCAGATTTCTGTTACGATGACGGAGGCTGTGGTGAGTGATGACTCCAGTGTTTATAAATAATGTCATTAATCATCATTTTAATAAATGATTGTAATAAATCGACTGCTTCAGTCGGCACTGAGGTAAGAGGGGTTTGTGGCTGCCGTGTTCAGACACGAGCTGTGGCTGCCGTTAATTTCCAGTTTGAGCAGGAAACAGTAAAAGCATGTGACTTTTATGACTCTGAAATCTGATCACAGATCAGTTCTGGACACTCGTTCCAGATTTAGATTCACAGATCAAAACCAAATTGAGGTGCAGTGTGAACAAAGTAATCTGGTTTATATTCTGTACCCAGACCCGTATGCCTGGGGGGATATCTTCCCTTCCTGTCACCCACTGCTGGACGCTCATCACTCTCCGATAAACCTGGGAGAGCAGCAGGAGCTGAGGGATTCTGACCTGGACGCTCTGCAGCTCTCTGGCTTTAACAGCACGCCTAAAGGCCAGTGGAAACTCATCAACCAGGGCCACTCCGGTCAGTCCACACCACACCAGCACTACACCTTTAACCCATTCAGGGTTATCTACCTCTTTAGACGCAGCGCTCAGTGACGTTAGGAGTCTAGCTCAAGGGCTACAGTGTTTCAGGCGTAGTCTGTTTACCCGAGCTGGGAATCAAACCCTCACAGGATGCTGCCCTGTCCACTCCTGTGCACCACAGCTCACTCTCTCTGTGTGTGTGTGTGTGTGTGTGTGTGTGTGTGTGTGTGTGTGTGTGTGTGTGTGTGTGTGTCTGTGTGTGTGTGTGTAGTTGTGTTGGAGGTGGGTGGTGGTCTCTCTGTCAGTGGGGGTGGTCTTCCTGGATCATATCGGACTGTTCAGCTTCATTTCCACTGGGGCAGCGCCTTGACCAACGGATCAGAACACACTCTCCTCCACCAGCGCTTCCCCATGGAGGTCTGACACTGATCTTAATCCTAAACACTGACCTTAGTCCTAAACTCTGAGCTGAACCATGAGTTTACGCTTAACCTGAGTTTATTACAGATGCACATAGTCAGTGTGAAGTCCTCTCACCCGAATCTGACGGCTGCCCTGGACGACCCGACTGGACTCGCCGTTCTGGCCGTCTTCATCGAGGTAAATGCGTTTCTAGAGTCTGTTAAAGTTTGATATTTTTTATTGAATTTTTAAACACTCTGCTCTTTCTGCAGCTGGACTACGTGGAGAATGACAACTTCCAGCCGATTTCCAGCGCCCTGCCATCCATCGCCTACAGAGGTCTCTGTCCGGTTCTCATTTATTCCCTGTCTGACCGTCTCAGACTCACAGATTAAATAAGACACCGATCTGTTTTCATTTCTGTTCACCTGAAGGTCAGGAGAAGGTCATTAAACCATTTGTTCTGCTGAACCTCCTCCCCCAAGCTCACCTGTCTGAGTTTTACCGTTACCACGGCAGCCTGACCACACCCCCCTGCTCTCAGGCCGTCCTCTGGACCGTCTACCAGGTGCCCATCAGCATCTCCTGGACACAGGTACAGTTTATGGAAGTATTATACTCCTACATACAGTTACAGCGCCGAAATACTGACACACACCAGCTACAGCCATTTACTCCTACATACAGTTACAGCGCCGAAATACTGACACACACCAGCTACAGCCATTTACTCCTACATACAGTTACAGCACTGAAACACTGACACACACCAGCTACAGCCGTTTACTCCTACATACAGTTACAGCACTGAAACACTGACACACACCAGCTACAGCCGTTTACTCCTACATACAGTTACAGCACTGAAACACTGACACACACCAGCTACAGCCGTTTACTCCTACATACAGTTACAGCACTGAAACACTCACACACACCAGCTACAGCCGTTTACTCCTACATACAGTTACAGCACAGAAATACTGACAATCTTTTGTATTTGTTCTCAGTACGAGCTGTTTATCAACGGGATCTACTCCACTCCAGAGGGAGCAGAACACCCAGTCCATCTGCAAAATAACTTTAGACACATCCATCTGAGCTACAGTGAGGTTTACGTCTCCAAACATGCTCGCCTGTTCTCTGGTGCCCCCTGCCACACCTTCCAAAAACACGCCTTTGTCATCAGCATCGTTCTCATCATCTTCCTTACTGTACTCTGACAAAAATGACAAGTGGCTAGTGATATCATCTTAAAGTATCAAATATTTCTCAATCTGAGATTATTGAAGAATATTATTATTACTCTGTTTTCATCATTTTTTTCTTTCTTGTTTTAACTCATCTGTTATTTTCTAGAGAAAAAGTCTTATTTCACTTTCTGTAGACGAGAACAAAATTAGAACAAACACTGTAGTCTATGAATTGGTTGTATTATCTCAATCTCAGAATGAGAAATATGAGATACACTGATTAGATTTGGAGATGTTTCACCCCATAAAATATATTTTTGCAGAGCAACCATGAGGACAGAGAACTAATCATCTCTAGAGATAGGAGCTTCCCGAATGCTGTTGTGTTTAGATTTTCTGGGCCAGTGTATGATCCTGAAAATATGACATACTTTGCCACGTGAGGCTTGGCTGAGGAATCTTCTGTGGCAGAGTGAGTATTTATATAAGTGTTATAAACTTGTATCCATCAGATTTGTGTCAGAGTGATGAACACTAATCAGAGTCAGTGGTTATAACTCATAGTGACCTGAGACAGACGCTACGTCGACTCGATATCAGACTCAACAGAAGCAGACTATTGCTTTTATATGTTTTTCTACATTTTATATTTTAATAAAAGTACAGAGATCCTTCAGAAATGTTTGTAACTCTTTTTCTTTTACTTGTTTTAAGTGATTTTTTAGGTGAATGACCTGTGTTTTGGAAGATGGTAAAAATAGAGCTCAGTTTTGCAGTGTGTGGGTGAAGGAGTAGAGGACTGTGGAAATTCTTCCCAGTGTTTCCCTGATAAACTGATGAATAGGGTGTTTGTATTCTGAGGTTTTCCTCTCCACGCATTTCTGATCTTCAGTCGAGCACAACTTTGACCTGATCCTGAGCTTACTCTTGATCTTAATCCTCTGTCCTCTGAAAGGTCACAAAAGGCCACAGCAGTGTGTGTGGGTCGTCCTCTAGTCCTTCATCAGTGACACAGGACGCTGTCGGCTGGATGTTTTTGGTCGGTGGACTGTTCTCGGTCCAGACACTGAGGGGTTTAAAAACTCCAGCAGCACTGCTGTGTCTGATCCACTCTACACCAGCACAACACACACCAACACACCACCACCACGTCAGTGTCACTGCAGCGCTGAGAATGATCCACCACCACATCACACCTGCTCTGTGGGGGTCCTGAGCGCTGAGGAACAGGGGGGTAACAAAGTGCATAATTCATTGTAGTAATGACTGGATTAAAGTTGATGAAGATTCTACAGGGGAACTGTTCACACTGAGAGCCCTGTGTTAAAACATGTGAATGGCAGTGAATACAATCAGGCGATTGAGCAGAGTTCTCCGTACCAGTCTCCACACCGGGAGACGTCTCCCTCCCGGAACAGCATCAGCCTGAGCTCAGCTGAGGGGGAGAGGAGGAAAAACTAATCTGTGCTTTTTCACTGTGTTTCTGTAAAACACTGTAGAGTGATGCAAACCATCATTTATTTATAAAGTAATGTATAAAATCTCTGGGCTGTCAGTCTTAAACAACAGCAGAACTGAAAAGAACATAGAGCTAAAATAGAAGCTAGCATAAAACTGTGGTAAAAATAAGAAAAATTAGCCCCTTGACTTTATTAGCTTTAGCAATTTTATACATTAGCTATTTAATGATTAACTAGTGAGCTATAAGATCCATTTACATCTTTATATATTAAATTTGTGAATAAGCTCATTTACATTAGCACCTGCTAACTACTGAATCTATTCATCATTTACTTATAAGCTATAATTTTTGAATATAAACAACACTTACAAGGCTATTAGCTCATAAATAGCTAAAGCTTATACACAGTTAGGTACAGAGCTAATCTAGTTGCTCAGGCTTCATTAGCACTGTAGCTAACAGGTCGGTGAAAGGTTATTAGCTACTAACAGAGCTATTTAAAGCAGATGATGAATATTGGGGCAAAATAATTCAAATTTCTAGTTAAATATATACTCTTTCCTAATAATAAAAAAATCCATATGGTTTATAGATAGTTTAATAGTAATATTAGTAACTTTTATTATGACGACTAACAAAATGGCTACAATAATCAGTCAAAATATCATTGTCTTGCTTCTCTCCGTTGGTCAAACAGGAGCTAATTGCGGTTCTACACAGTTGGAGAAGACAGATAAATTGGTTCTGAAAAAAAAGTCACAGAATCTTAATTTCGAAAAAAAAAAATCCTTTATTTTTTCCATCTTTTTTATACATTTGTGGTAATAATAAATAGACTCAGGGAAACCCAGCGTTCCCCCTCGCCAATCAATTCTGCTTCAGATCCCCCCCACACCCAACACTCACTGCAAACAAGTTTTCATAGAATTTACAACGGAAAATAAAAAATAAAGCTTGACACAAGCCGAAATACTGCCCCAGCTCCTCGTTCTCGCTCTGTTAGAACCGCTCCGAGCTGCCGATCCGTAGCAAATCCTCAGGAACCAAAAAATATAATATATATTTATATATTTATATATTCACAGTTTATATATTTACACATTAGTTTACAAAGGAAAGCGGGCAGAAAAAAAGACGTTTCTACAAGAAACAATCTTTCCAAAGGGAGAACAGATCACTTTTATTTACAAGATGCATCACCTTTATTCTTTTTTTTTTTACATATATATATATATAAATTTAACCCTTTTTTGTCATAATGTTCCCTGAAAAATATCAGATACTCAATTTCTGCTTATTAAAAAAAGATGCATCGTCTGGAGGACTCCCTCTGGTGATAAAAAGCCCCATTCCTCCGTACAAATGGTCAGATCCTGTACAATATAAACACGTTTGAAAGAAAAAGCTTCGCCCCTGCAGGGAACAGGAAGGAAAATGTAGGGGAGTTTTCAGGGGAATGAAAGGCCTGACGTGAGAAAAATACAACAAGCCTCTAGTGTTCGAACTAAACCAACAAAAGATGATGAAGATGAGGAAGAAAGGCGCCTGGAGGAACAAATCTGCCAAGAACAATCAGCACAGCTTTGGAGGGAAAATGAAAATCAGAAAATGGTTGTTGAGCAATTCTTCAGCGAATTTGTCTAAATATTTCTCACTGATCAGACATCTGTTCCTGTCAATTTACTTTAATAAATATAGCTCTTAATAAAGAGGCTGACGACATTGACTTTCATAGCAATGTATAATCATCTCATGATGAGCCTCACCTGTGACCTACGATCTCATAGTGACCAAACGTCTCAGAGTGATGAGGTGGTATCACGATTACGAAGTCTTAAATCTGAGCTGCTGCGATAGAAATATTTATTATGACATACTTAACGATTATAAACATTTCCAAAATTCAGAAACAGGTTCTAAAGTGTAGGTCTTTAGTTTTACACTGGACCTACGAGGCTAATGTGGAGGTAATGGAAACAAACACCCACCAAACAGCAGCGTGCTCAGCTCCATCACTTTAGCTTTCACTGATCAACTACAGTCTTAAAAACGAGGTGATGTCGTAGAGAAGCAGCAGTTTTGGTTTCCTAAAGAACATTTGAAAGCGCATGGTGTGTGTTTGAGGAAGGTAACGCTCTTCTAAAGCATTCCTCACTTCAAAAGGTAAATGGAATAAAAACTAAATGTTTTTGTAGACTTTCTTTTAAACACTTGGGTACTTTTAGGGTTAATACGGTGCTATTTTAGCGAGAGCGCTAAGCAAGCTTCGAGTAACTCTCAGAACACTCACTCGACTCAGTAACAGCTCGAGCTCAATGCAAAAAAATAGGTTTGGCACTTTCTAAATGTCTTCTCTCCCTTCAGCACTGAATACAGCTCAAACAACACAGCTCTAAACTACCAGACAGTGCAATACTACAGGTAACCAGCAGGAGGAGCAGGATCTACAGACTGTAAAGACACTTTCCCACTGCACGGTCTCTACTCTACTGGACTCTACTCCTCCACCAGGTGAAACAGGTCCTGGTCCTGGTTCTGGAAGCGGGTTCTTGTTTAGTGGCTGTTCTCTCGTGGTTCAGAGCGAGTCGAGTAGGGACTAAACCGTGGCGTGTAAACCTTGCAGAGCGCTGATCGTCCAGAGAGAGTCGTCACTCTACGCCACGCAACGCAGACGACCAGCACCAACTCTCCATCTGTAAAACCTCCAGCTGCAGCAGAGATCACGTTTGTTTTTATCCGACTCACGACGGCAGCTCGTAAAATGACGCCGTGGTCTTTTCAAGAGGTTCAAACGCTCCTTGGATCGGTGGCCGACGAAAGAATCCAGCGAGAGCTGGACGCTGCAACAAGGAAGGAACAAACTCTACTGATCTGTCTGAACTGATGACGGAGCTGTGTTCAGTCCCAAACAACAACAACACGCCGATACACCATGAGTAAACACCGCTTAACGTTACCGCCGCCGTTGTTGTGGTTTCCAAAACCCACTGTTCCCCTTAGAGACGGGGTTAGAGACGACACTGATACATTTCATGGGGGAGCTGTGGGAAACCAACCAGGGACCAATCAGAGAGTGGAGTCCAGCTGAGTTGGACATGAAGTGGAAAAGCGCCATAAGTCCATATACCATTCTGCAGCCTGTGTCATGTCCATAGAAGGAATTCTGGGTCAGTAACGCAGAGTTTACAGAAATCATGTGGTAAACAAAACGTATCAAACCCAGCAGCGTCTGTACTACGTTTTTCCCACTGAAGGTCACTAGTGACAAAGTTGTCAAAGTGTCAACAGTAACATTGTGGAGCTCTACACTGACGTCATGGGCCTGGAAACCTCCCCTCACCCACGAGCACAGATCTGATATTTTTTGCTTGAGGGCTCCCCCTACAGTTACAGAGTGTAATTCACTTCTACAACACTGGGTGGGGGTGGTTTTCCAGCCTCCTTCAAAAGTTACATAGTGCAGTTTCTGCAGCGCTGAGCTTGGTTTGACAACGACAGATGATCTATTCTCCCTGCTACAGCTCAGTGGAGCACCACAATGATTTTGAAACTCATATATGACCTAGCGCTGCTTTAACGAGCTGGTGATGAGTGTGACGTTCAGTGGAGATATAAACGCAAATCTGATTCAGAAGTGTGTGGTTTCTCACAGCGATTTCTGCAAATGCCCTTGGTTTTGGAGATAACCGCAGCTACAGGATGATGGAGGACATGCGTGAACTGAGCCACGCAGCAATAACACAGTTCCAAAGCATCCGAGAGCCCTCGGTCAAAACTAATACAGCACAGGAATTAAAGCTTTTAGTGAAGTAGTAACTGTAGAGGATCTTAATACTAATCTTTAAACAGAGAGTATTTAGCTTAAAGAGTGTTGAAGCAGCTCTTTTGGTGAGGAACGATGAACCGTGGGTCACTTCATAATACGTCTCTAAACAGGAAGAGGTCAAACACACGACCTGCGGTTTGGCCACTGGAAATCAACATTTACACCTCAACACAGGAGCTTTACACAGACATCAGCCCAGTTCCCCTCACACTGGCTTCAACTATCTGTTTACATCCAGAAGCGTTTACAGCCCACCTTCCTTTAAAACATGGCGAAGGCAAGTTACACCAGTTTAAAAATGAAGCTATGCAAGTGATGGAGAGTGGATGGAGTGAAACGCTCCACTGGAGGTGAATGGAACCAGACGTCCTCCTCTGAAAGCCCCTCACGGAAAGTGAGGACAGTGGACAGTGGGGGACACACGGCTGGTGTCTGATTGTAGTTTTGAGAATTGGGTGGTGTCCACTGTCCTCCATCTCTGTGAGACTCTCTGTAGACGGTGGAGGAGTTGCTGGAGGAAGGAGAGGGAATAAAATGCTGGGTGTGTGTTGAAGACGTGGAGACGTCTGGTTCCATTCACCAACACATCCACAGCTTTCCCCCACAGTGAACGACTCCGTCTCTCAGATCTAGAAACACTGATGGAAATCCCTTTACAATCTAAAGACTGCATTCATAGAGTACAGCCTGCAGGGGGCAGTGTGAGCACAGCGGTCATTACTGAACTCTGGCTCTAACTGCAGTAAAAGCTCAAATACAACATACGACTGACTGAGGACATAAAGTAGTGTGTGCTTTGAACGATGAGGTCGATTCCAAAAATGAGCCTCAGATTACGCCCCGATTTGTTTAGTGGCCAACACAGGTGTGTTTTTTTGGCAATGGCCTCTTCACAAACACGGTGTTGTTTAAGCTCTCGACGTGAAGAGAGTCGTACGGAAATACGAACCGTAATAAAGGAGGAAACAAGCTGATGGGTGAAATAAACCCCCCCTAACACTTTATAAACAGGTTATAAACAGGATTACGGACCCTGTTTTACCCTCTGTGTGTGTGTGTGTGTGTGTGTGTATATAGCAGCTGGCCTTCTTGTGCGTTTATATAGAGAGAGGATGGAAGGAGGGGTTAAAGGAGGGGTTTGAGTGAAGTGGGCGGGGTCAAAGAACCCAGATGCTACAGTGAGGGAGCAGGGGGCGGGGCTACAGTCTTTTTCTTTCTCCATACAAAGCTGAAGAATGGTAGAAAAGTCATCTCACGGAGGTGGAAAGAGCACCGGTAAATCGTAAACAATCATCAGACGTATTTATAAAATAAAAAAAAAAAAAACAAAGAAAAGCCCTCCTCCAGCAGGACGACCGTTGCCCGGGCAATGCCTGCTATGCTCTAGGACCATTCCATGCCCACGGTTGGCCCGTTGTGTGCCCGCCCTGCCCTCGCTGAGCCCCCTGTGGCTGCTGTGTGCCCTCTCTAAGCCCAGTCTGCAGTGCCCTGGACCTGCGCTGTCTGCACCCACTCAGTGCCTGGTTTCTTCTCTGTTCCCACTGCCTTCCTATTTCAGTCCTGATTTATGCCCTGCCTGGGGTCCGCTCACTGAATGCACACTCTCCGCATCTATCTATTTCCTACCCAGTCCTCTGGCTACGTACTGCCCACTGTGTGCCCATGTTTCGTGTGATGTATCCTCACTGTGCGGTGGCTGGGCACTGCCCATCGTGTGCCCACTCTGTTTCGTCTGGGCATTACCCGTTATCGGTCGCGTGTGTGCCCGCAGTTCTCCGCTGTACGTAGACAGTGCTGTGTCTCGGCTCTAGTTGAGCGTTCCTCTGCAGTTCTCGGCTCCACACAGACACGGGATCTTCTCGTCCTCGATGGGGAACTTGTAATCGTACGTGATTTCCTCGTTGACGCTGATGGGCTGTCGGGAGTAGATCACAATCTTCTTCTGTGACTCCACAGTGATGACCTTGGCGTAGCAGTTCGGCTGAGAGAACCACACACACACACACACAGACGAGTGATTAAACTGGACTTTAATGATCACTCTCTCTACCTGAAAATGGGTATGAATCCATCACAAAACATTTTTAGAAAAAGTAAAGACACTTCTATTTATCTTCAAGTAAGAAACAGTTCTGTTATCACACTCCTTCAAATACACTTGGGGTTTAGTGTTAGACACTGACTCCTTTCTGACACAGCGCCGTGCTTCTGTTCTAATCCATGAGATGGCGCTGTTTCTTTGTGTTAAGCCTGGAGTCTCCCGAGTCACTGGCTGTGATCAGAGCTGCTCCTGATGTCAGTGCGCTCTCAGGCAGGGAATCCCTCTCGCATGTAAAGGCCTTGTGATACAGGCGTATTAATGTGTGCACTCTCCTGTGTGTGTGTGTGTGTATTAGTGTGTGTTGTGACGGTGTGAGTGTGTGTGACTCACGTTGCAGCTGTGGTTGATGAACCGAGCGAAGTTTCCACACTTTGTGGCGTCGATGATGGTGTCGTGATCCACTCTGAACATGTAGCTGCTGCCGATTCCCTCTTCTTCATAACGCTTCTCTCTCATATCAGCAATTACCTTTACAAGACACACACACACACACACACACACACGTTAACTTGCAATATCCACAGTAAATCACTCTGTAAAAAATCACTTAAACACCTCCCCACAGGGACATCAGCTCTGCCTCCATTTTTATAAGAATTTCAGTCGATGACATTTAACTAACAAAAGCAGAGATTGTGTGAGAGAGAGAGAGAGAGAGAGAGGGTCTGAGGGTGTGTGTGTGTGAGAGGGAGAGAGGGTATGTGTGTGTAAGAAAGGGTCTGAGGGTGGGTGTGTTTGGATGTGTGAGGGTCTGAGGGCGTGTGTGTGGATGTGTGAGGGTCTGAGGACGTGTGTGTGTGTGTGTGTGTGTGTGAGGGTCTGAGGATGTGTGTGTGTCTGTGTGTGAGAAAGGGTCTGAGGGTGTGTGTGTGTGTGAGAAAGGGTCTGAGGGTGTGTGTGTGTGTGAGAAAGGGTCTGAGGGTGTGTGTGTGTGTGAGAAAGGGTCTGAGGGTGTGTGTGTGTGTGAGAAAGGGTCTGAGGGTGTGTGTGTGTGTGAGAAAGGGTCTGAGGGTGTGTGTGTGTGTGAGAAAGGGTCTGAGGGTGTGTGTGTGTGTGTGAGAGAGAGAGAGAGAGAGAGAGAGAGAGAGAGAAAAGGTGTGAGGGTGTGTGTGTGGATGTGTAAGGGTCTGAGGATGTGTGTGTGTGTGTGTGTGAGAGAGAGAGAGAGAAAAGGTGTGAGGGTGTGTGTGTGGATGTGTGAGGGTCTGACGATGTGTGTGTGTGTGTGTGTGAGAGAGAGAGAGAAAAGGTGTGAGGGTGTGTGTGAGAGAAAAGGTCTGAGGGTGTGTGTGTGTGTGTGTGTGTGTGTGTGTGTGTGTGTGTGTGAGAGAGAGAGAGAAAGGGTCTGAGGGCGTGTGTGTGTGTGGATGTGTGAGGGTCTGAGGGCGTGTGTGTGTGTGAGGGTCTGAGGCTGTGTGAGAGAGAGAGAGAGAGAGGGTGTGAATGAGTGTATTTAGGTTGATGTGTAAGTCAAATATTACCTGTCTGATATTCTGACCCACGTATTCAATCACCATCTCATCAGCAGCGATGGGCTCCATGGCGAAAAGCCCCCAGTCGTGGATGTGACTTTTACAGAAACGGATCTTCTTCTTACGGAACTAGAGGAAGATAAACAGATAAAGAAAATAAATAAATATATCAACATTAATGAGCAGTGAGCAGCTTCATTATGAAATGAGATAATAACCATAACAACAATAATAATAATAATAATAATAATGAGCTGCTGTATGAGTTTATTCTCACTTTGAGCTGATTGAATTTGAGCAGGTCGCTGTCACAGCTGATGCTGAAGAAGGTCAGTAGGCGGCGCTGTTCTGATCGGCGCTCAGATCCGGCTCGACTCGAAGCATGAGGCTGAGCTGGAATACTCTTCCCCTTAAAGAGAGAGAACACACACATGACCATGTGACTCACAGCGCTCTATCACTGGCGAACACAATGCTGTTTCTGTTACCGTGGCAACACAGCCTTGAGACAGAGCAAGTTGTCATTTTACACAACATCACACAATAACACGGCACAGGAAAGTAGAATTAGGTTTACACAGCCGTTAATGATCGAACCTACGGCCGCCTTCTGTCTTTTACGTGTCTGTGGTGTGGTTTCACGTGATTATATATATATTAACATAGATGTATGAACTGGACTAGAGTGTCTCCAAACTGGTGCTTTCCCCCTCTGCTGCTCCGCTGTACTGTCGACCGAGTGTGGCTTTTGTTCCCTCTGTTATTCTGCTGTACACGCCAGCCCGGTGCGGCCGCTATCTCCGCCGTACTGCAGAACTGAGTGGGTCTGCCCTCCCCGCTGTTACGCTGCTCTGTGCCCCGGCCCGGTGCGGCTGCGATCTCCGCCGATACGCCGTTAAACACGACGACCGAGTGTTGCTGCTATCTCTGCTGTACCCAGACTTAGCCCATTCAGGCTCATACTGTACTGTTTAAGCCTGGAGAATAGCTGCAGAGCTAACTCTCTCACTAATAGCTCCTAAGCTTTAGCTCACCAAGCTCTTCGACTCAGAGAGGAGGCGTGGCTATGGAAGCCTTGTGATTGGTCAGGGTAATAGTGACCTAAGCATTACCCATTTTTTAGGGCTGCCCAGTCTACATCGAGTATTTATTTTACTGATTTTGTTTTAAATGTAAATGTGACACAGTGTGAACACTCAAACCAGGATTAAATGTAACCGCATTGTTTTGTAGTTTGATCCAGATCAAGTCTGAACACACCCCGCGGGTCGTATAAACGTCCCAATGACATTCACAGTAAAGACACACTGAGAAATGTGGATTACTCTGTGATTCAGGTGAACTCTGTTTTCTCAGTATCAGATCACTGATCGCTGGGGTTCAAGAGCTTACTGAAGAGGGTAAATCTGATTGGCTGTTGGTCAGACGGTGTGTGTATGTAGACGCTGGGCTGTACCTGTGTGTCTTTGTCCGGTTCGTTGTCGAACTGCAGACGCGTACTGTCCAGATATTTCAATTTGTCCTTTTTGTCGATTTTATAATATCCTTCACTGCGAGCGCAGCCGGTCACATGATCCCTCATCCCGTCCTCCCGCCGCTTCTTCTTCATGGGTGGGAGACTGATGCCCCCGCTGGTCGGTGGAGGGAAAGTCAAGGGAAAAACAGCTTGCACACAATAGATTTAACATCGTCGCTGTTAACTTTCTCAGCAGTTAACACACACACACACACGCACGCGTCAGCAGCAACAAATTAATTCTCTATAAAATATTCAAACGATCTACTGTCATTCAGATTGCATTACCATAAAGGAACATAGGGGGCGATATTGTAGCATAATTCTACACAATGGTTAAAAACACTGATGATCTATGTTCGAATGACCACGCTGTCATTCTGACAGACTGTAATACACGACAACAACCACAGGGGGCGACAAAACCTAAGTGAGATAAAGTGTATTCATTATTTGTTATTAACAGAGGTGGGTCGTAACGCACTACTTTTACACCGTTACATTTACGTGAGTAACTTTTGGATAAATTAGTGTGTAGAGTAAATTTGTGAAGAATTGGTGCTTTTACTCCGTTACATTGAGCTACATTCTACTCACTACTTATTTCTATCGATCCGTCCAACGCACCACCTCTTAGTTTTATTCTGTTTTGTCGAGACTTCCACCAGAAGCTCTGTCACATGACGGCGTCTCACCAATCAAACGTAGCCACTAGTGACGTTAAGCTCTGTTTGAGTGGGTGAAACGGAGTTAGAGCGCCAGCTGCTGTTAAAGCTGAATAGTCACTTCACGGCTTGAGCATGCAAAAACACACACACACACACATTTGGTGGACTGCAGATTACAGAAAAAAGGCTAAAGTGGTGAAGGATATGAGGATGTGGGACCCAGAGGGTGTCGTTGAGCCAGTCGTTGCCGTTGTCCTGCTGCAGCATCTTGTCGTAGGTGACCTTCAGGTAGCGGATGTCCTCCTCGTCGATGCCCTCGTTCCAGATGTCGTAGAGGATGGTCATCTCCTCGAACTCTGAGCGCGGCAGGTAGCTGGGCTTTTGGGGCGAGGCAGCGGGCGAGTGCATGGACAGCAACAGCTCCTCCCAGCTGCGCCGCTGTCTCCTGGTCTTCTGGACCGGTTCCTCGAACGAGAGATCATTGTAGACAGGGAGAACCGTTTGAGGAATGTCGTCTAGATCCTCGTCCTGAGGTTCTGGAGGCTGGAGCTCGGAGTCTGGTTCCCTCAGGGATTCAGAGAGACGCTCTGGGAAGGACTCTGGCTCTGGAACTTCAGCCTCCAGGGGAGCGTCTTCAGGACTCACAGCCACAGAGGCCTTTTTAACTTTGGTGCGTCCCAGCTTCTTCTTGCTCAGAGTGACATCTAGGGGCACAGGAAGCTCTATGAGTGGGAGGGGCTGAGGGGCAGGGGTGGGCTGAGGGGCGGAGCTTTCTTTAGCAAGAGGTGGCGAGGCTCGAGAGTCTCGCGGAGAGGAAGAAGCAGCAGGGGGAGCAGCAGCAGGTAAAGCAGGCAAATTAGTGCCGAGGAGAGGCTCTTTAAAAGCAGGCTTCTCATCCAGACTCTCGGACGAGGCCTTCCTTGAGGGGGCAAAGTCAGGGAGAGAGGGGGCAGAGTCTGGAAAAGCAGGGGTGAAAGTTAAGTCCCTCCCCGGTGTCCGAGGAATCCCGGCGCTGAGGATGGGCGACTGGGCCGGGTACGAGAAGGGGCTGCCGGGGACGTGGGGCGAGCTAAGCGCTAGGCTAAGCGCTAAGCTGTTACCTGTGAGGGGGGTGTCGCAGCAAGGCGTTTCTGGCGCCGTGTCGGTGCTCTGAGTTTTCCGCAGGTCACGACCTGGAGTCCTTGGCACATCTTCGTCCGTAAGCAACCGTCTCCGGCCGCATGACTCGAGGGGCGGGGCTAGAAGGGTGTGGTCAGGGGGAGGGAGGACTTGGCTAGAGGTTTGCAGGGCATGGCCAGGCGGAAGAAGGGTTTGGCCAGGAGGCGGGGCTAGATGTACACACTGACCTGAAGAGGGGGAAGAGGAGATCTGGGTGTCAACCTCCAGCTCAGAGGGGGCGGATCCTTCATGCTCAGGGGTCTGTGGCACTGCCCCCTCACTTAGTTTCTTCGTCCTGACGTCTACATCGCTCTCAGACGGAGAACCTGTCGGCGTCGGAGGGCGCAAAACTGCAACATCATCCACGGGACACGGCTCCACCTTTGGGATGTCGATGTCAATATCTGGCTCCTCCACTGTAAACAGAAGAACGTTTATCACGACGTGTAAAAGGAGCTACACACTGAATAAGCACCACAATTAAACACACATTTGCATCCAATGTGTCCAAAAATGATGAACAGAACTGTGAAAGATACTGAGAAAGGTGCAGAAGAGAATGAAGTTCTAATAAAATTAATATTTAAAACTATTGTAAAAGGTGACATAATAAAAACAACTTTAGAACGGTACTCTAGAATGGCCCCGCCCCCTCGTCTGAGTCTGTCCAATCACAGCACTAGACTTATGTTTATATGAGAGCTCAAAGACGAGGTTAAACTCAGCAAAACAGACACACCGAGCGCGGAGAAATAAGAGCACTGAGTAAAAACGGAGAAGAAAGAGAACAGAGTGAAAACGGCTAAAAACCAGAGCTTCTGCTCCTCGCTCCTCACTGCTGTGCGCTCGGGGTCGGGGTGAACAGCGAGCGGCTCGTTATCATTTAAAGGAACAGGTGCTGAAAGCGGGCGTTCTGAACAGGGGCTGTTTACACAGGGGGAGAACACTGCTGTGGGGCTCGTGGGGTTTGGACCAAAGCAGGTCACAGACGTTTCACTAAGAACCAGAACTGTGTTCCACTGTGGAGGGGGCGGGTATGGATCTTTTAAAACAGTGCCACCTTAAATGAGGCCAGTTGCTGGAATCTTGGATCAATCCAGCGTTCTACGGCTGCTCCCACCATTAGATGAACAACGTTAACAGTGCTGAGCGGTGTAACGGGTTCTAACCTGGCAGTCCTTTAGGGGATGGAGGCCGCAGGTTATCTAGAACCGCTCTAGGCGCAGGTTCAGACTCTGTTCTTTCAGATTCTTGCTCCTCCTCCACTGGTGGCGCCAACGGGCTGCTGGGAGCCTTCTTTTCTGATTCCAGTTCCTCATCAGAGGAGATAGAGGACGAGGACGAGGAAGACGAGGACGTCTGAGCTTCCTCCTCTTCGCCGGTCACCATGGCGTCCCCCTCTTCCTCCTCTACTTCCTCTCGCTCCTCCTCTGAACTCGAGTCGTACTCGGACGAACTTTCGGACGCCGAGGAGTCAGAGTCAGACTTGGACGAAGAAGAACTGCCAGCTTCTGAGAACACAGGAGATATCAGACTTATTATTATTATTGATCGCTTTAACTGGCTCATCGTGAAGATTCATTCCACATCATCTTTTCCATCTGCGGCTAAAACAAGTCCACTGCAGCTCAACACGCTCAGAGGAGAACACTAACCCTGGCTCATTAACGCAGTCAGTGCTTACCGTCATCGGACGAATCCGAAGAAGAACTGGCCTCGGACTCGCTCCCCTCTTTTTCTTCTTCATCTTCATCACCTTCTTCCACCTCCTGAAAACACACACAGTCATCAGATCAGCTTACGCCCAGCCAGACGTGTGCGACTGTAGTGAGTGAGCGCCCCCTACAGGAGCTGACGCTGAAATATCAGTGGAAGAGGCAGAGATGGATGACCGGTGGAGATCCTGTTCAGCGTTTTAAAAAAACGACTAGAGACACTCAGCTGGGGACGCCACTGATGTCCGAGTTGTTTACCCACAGCGCCTCCCTCAGGACCGGAGTAAAGAACACTGCACTGTGTGCTCTCACCTTCCCGGGCGAAAGTCTCTCCGCAGTCTCTCCCTCAGGTTCCTCCTCTCGATCGGAGAGAGACGACTCCTCTCGTCCAGACGTCTCCTCCTCCTCTTCCTCTCCTTCGCTGTCCAGTTCCACAGGCCTGGAGTGACGGCGCTTTGCTGCAGAAGGGTCCGAGTCCAGTCTGGCTCCATCTGCTGGGAGATCCACTCTTTCAGACTCTGGAATATACACACACCGGGGTTCAGAGGTCAGAGAAACACATTTATCATCACACAGTACAAACAAAGAGCACAGATTAAATACACCATCAGAAAACACCCTGGTTTAACAGCTCCCTCCCGCAGATACAGCCACGCTTCCACAACCACATGTTAACATTAAAGGGGCCACATCATGAAGAAATCCTTTATTCAGTGCGTGTTCAAATTACTGTGGGGATCTGGAGCCCACCAACCCACACACTGTGAAACAAGACCCCAGTCAGTTTTCTGTGCGCTGCCTAAAAGTCTAAAAACACGGGATAAAACGAGTCGTTCTGATTCTGCGCCTCTTCTGACGTCAAGTACAGAGACTTTAGAATGGCCCCGCCCCCTCGTCTGAGTCTGTCCAATCACAGCGCTGGACCCGTGTTTATGTGAGAGCACAAAGACGAGGTTAAACTCAGCAAAACAGACACAACGAGCGCGGAGAAATAAGAGCACTGAGTAAAAACGGAGAAGAAAGAGAACAGAGTGAAAACGGCTAAAAACCAGAGCTTCTGCTCCTCGCTCCTCACTGCTGTGCGCTCGGGGTCGGGGTGAACAGCGAGCGGCTCGTTATCATTTAAAGGAACAGGTGCTGAAAGCGGGCGTTCTGAACAGGGGCTGTTTACACAGGAAGTTTTCTTGTTGAATCATTCAGCAAAACTAATTCTGATAAAGAGAAAGAGCTGCATCTGACCTTCATCCTCATCATCGACAGGTGTGGACGGCCTCGCTCGTTTGTTCTCAGCAGTGGAGGCGGGGTCAGGAGGCTCTTTCCTCTTCACCTGAAAACAAAAACATTTAAGTTCGCTTATATCAGTGTATATTACACCTGTAAAAACTGGCTGAGCACTACCTTAAAACAGACTGCTACCTTAAACGAGGGCAGACGGATGGCCCCCCGGAGCCCGATGCCGAGGCCCATTCCCTCGTAGCCCAGCCCCTCGACTTTACTCCAGTTCTCCAGTAAACTAGACGACAGCGTCTCCTTGGGCTTGGCTCGTTCCTTCTCCTCCTCTTTACACTCGCCCGGCTTTACCGGGGTGGACGTGGCCTGGAGACACAGGAGAATTCATGAACTCTGATGGTCCACAACACAATTCTCTAAACTGCTATTTCTAAGTCATCTCTTAAGATACTGCCCTGTAAGGAGAGAGAATATATTTACGGATGGCTAGGGCATCACTGAGGATCCACCTCACAACCCTCCGATGGTAGGAGCCCTAACGCCTCTATTTTCCCAAAAAACACATAAACAAAGACTCCTCACCTTCGCGGAGCGCTCCTTCTTCTCCCACCACTCGTCGAAGGCCCGGAAGGCGACCACCTCCACCATCTTGCGGTTGAGGTCTCGCTTCATAATGGCCTTAAGCTCCTTGACGATGACCGTGAGGACCCCGTCAACCGTGGCCTTGTGGGGATCGTCCTTCTGTTGGTCATACCCGGGCGGGGGCACCGTGGGGTTGAACTTGGGCATGCTGGGTAAGGGCCAGGGTTGGGAGGGGGCCAGGGCACCGGCCGGATGGCTGCCCACGGCAGAGAGGGGCTGGTAGGGGGAGCCGAAGGGCACCGCGTTCACCGTGCCCGCGGTGCTGAGGTAATGCGGGTACTGGTACGGGCGCTGGCTCTGCGCTATGCGGCTCAACACCTGCGTCTGCATCTGGAAGGACATGTGCATGCCCCCCCACTGCGGCAGGCAACTGGTCAGGTCCACGGGCACCACGGGCACCAGCCCAGGGGGGTAGTGAGGCAGGTGCGGCAGCAGCATGTGGTGAGGGTGCGGGGCCGAGTGGTGAGTAGGGGGTAAGTGGTGGGGGGGTAAAGGGGCGTAGCCCGCCGGGGCGTGAGCGTGGGGGTGGCTGTGAGGGTGCTGGTGGGGATGGGCGAGGTTGTGGGGGGGCAGGGGGGCGAACCCAGGCGGTGCCATCCCTACACCGTGTGGTGCCAACGGTGACACGGCAGAGTTCACCACGATCCCCTTCACACACTCGCCTCCAGCGACAGAGAGATCAGCTTCATCAGCAACGTCATCATCAGAGATCTCCATATCCTCACCAGAGGACTGCACACCACACTGAGAGAGAGAGAGACAGAGAGAGAGAGAGAGAGAGAGAGAGAGAGAGAGAGAGAGACAGAGAGAGAGAGAGAGAGAGAGAGACAGAGAGAGAGAGAGAGAGAGAAGTTGAAGAAGAGAGAGGAAGACAAGAGCAAAAGAGTGAGAGATTGAAAAATAGAGGGAAAAAATTAGAAAAAAATGTTTTTAAAAAGGGGCATTTAACCCAATTTAAAATTTTCTCCAGAATATAGGGCAGTGTTTAAAGGCAGTGCAGCTACAGGGAAACAGTGCTACGCAGTCCGTGCGGCTACAGGGAAACAGTGCTACGCAGTCCGTGCGGCTACAGGGAAACAGTGCTACGCAGTCCGTGCGGCTACAGGCAAACAGTGCTGCGCAGTCCGTGCGGCTACAGGGAAACAGTGCTACGCAGTCCGTGCGGCTACAGGGAAACAGTGCTACGCAGTCCGTGCGGCTACAGGCAAACAGTGCTACGCAGTCCGTGCGGCTACAGGCAAAC
This sequence comes from Hoplias malabaricus, assembly GCF_029633855.1. NCBI lineage: Eukaryota > Metazoa > Chordata > Actinopteri > Characiformes > Erythrinidae > Hoplias > Hoplias malabaricus. The sequence continues at coordinate 2,688,447 of NC_089817.1, forward strand.
AGTGCTACGCAGTCCGTGCGGCTACAGGCAAACAGTGCTACGCAGTCCGTGCGGCTACAGGGAAACAGTGCTACGCAGTCCGTGCGGCTACAGGCAAACAGTGCTGCGCAGTCCGTGCGGCTACAGGGAAACAGTGCTGCGCAGTCCGTGCAGCTACAGGGAAACAGTGCTACGCAGTCCGTGCGGCTACAGGGAAACAGTGCTGCGCAGTCGGTGCAGCTACAGGGAAACAGTGCTACGCAGTCCGTGTGGCTACAGGGAAACAGTGCTACGCAGTCCGTGCGGCTACAGGGAAACAGTGCTGCGCAGTCGGTGCAGCTACAGGGAAACAGTGCTACGCAGTCCGTGCGGCTACAGGGACACAGTGCTGCGCAGTCAATGCGGCTACAGGGACACAGTGCTGAGCAGTCGGTGCGGCTACAGGGAAACAGTGCTGCGCAGTCGGTGCAGCAACAGAGAAACAGAGCTGCGCAGTCTGTGCGGCTACAGGGAAACAGAGCTGCGAAGTCACTGCGGCTACAGGGACACAGTGCTGCGCAGTCGGTGCAGCTACAGGGACACAGTGCTGCGCAGTCAATGCGGCTACAGGGAAACAGTGCTGTGCAGTCAGTGCGGCTACAGGGAAACAGTTCTGCGCAGTCGGTGCGGCTACAGGAAAACAGTGCTGTGCAGTCGGTGCAGCTACAGGGAAACAGTGCTGTGCAGTCGGTGCAGCTACAGGGAAACAGTGCTGTGCAGTCGGTGCAGCTACAGGGAAACAGTGCTGCGCAGTCAATGCGGCTGCAGGGAAACAGTCCTGTGCAGTCCGTGCGGCTACAGGGAAACAGTCCTGTGCAGTCAGTGCGAATACAGGGAAACAGAGCTGCGCAGTCGGTGCGCCTACAAGGAAACAGTTCTGCGCAGTCAGTGCAGCCGTGGGACTGAAACGGTGCTGATCCAGTCGCAGGAAACGTTTCACTGTTGTTTGTTTTACTCACTGCTACTGAAGGTGAAAGAGGAAGTGAAAGTGTTTGGCCAATCAGCTCGCGGCTCACGTGCCAGAGAGTAAAGTTCAGTTACCAGCTCAGGGCTGATTACATTCACAGCTGGAGCTTTAAAGGGAACTACATCCATTTCACAAAATGTACCGCAGAATCAAACACTCACTGACACCGTGACAATGGTGAATGTAACCAGACGTCCGGCTGGAAAAGCTCCTGAGGCCAGAAAACACTAAATAAACTTTAGGGATCTGGTGCTGGTGTAGAGTGGATCAGACACAGCAGTGCTGCTGGAGTTTTTAAACCCCTCAGTGTCTGGACCGAGAACAGTCCACCGACCAAAAACATCCAGCCGACAGCGTCCTGTGTCACTGATGAAGGACTAGAGGACGAGCGACACACACTGTGCAGCGACAGATGAGCTACTGTCTCTGACTCTACATCTACAAGGTGGACCAACGAGGGAGGAGTGTCTCACAGAGTGGACAGAGAGTGGACACAGGGTTTAAAAACTCCAGCAGCACTGCTGTGTCTGATCCACTCTACACCAGCACAACACACACTAACACACCACCACCACGTCAGTGTCACTGCAGCACTGAGAATGATCCACCACCACATCACACCTGCTCTGTGGGGGTCCTGAGAGCTGAGGAACAGGGGGAAAGGTGGGGTAACAAAGTGTGCAGAGCCACAGATGGACTACAGTCTGTAACTGTACACAGTGGAGAGTGGACAGTGGCGTTGGTTCATTTCCAACCGAGAAACCGAGAGTGGGAGGTTTGAGCAACCCACAGCCCCTAATGCACTAGTGTGTGTGTGTGTTTGTGGGGGGACGTGGGGTGATGGTTTAAATGCAGAAGGCACATTCAAAAACAAACAAATAAATGCATATATTCTGATATAACTGTGTAGTTACAAAAATGCTTTAATATTTTATAAATTAGCAAATAATTCTAAGAAAAAAGGGGAGTGTTTTAAAAGCGGTGTTTGATGTGAGATGAATAAGACCTTGTTCATTGTCTAAAAACTGTTTTCTGTCATTTTTCTAAAAGCAGATTTCACAATTTCCTGAATGAACACTGGGCCCCACGCTTAGCATTTAGCACTTAGTTCATGTGGTCGGATCCCAGACCAACACACTTCCCCCTGGTACACACGTACACACACACACGCACACACATGCACACTTCACAGCATCTACCATTTACACACTCTAAACAGGAACCTATTTAAGCTATTGAGTAAAACTGTTTCTGTTATTTTGGCCACCCAAGAGCAACCAAAAGCAAAAGTTCAGCAACAGAAACTCCCTCTCCCTCCCCCTCTCCCTCCCCCAGCCAATCAGCTGAAACCTGTCTGTATCCTTCTGTATCATATCTACTTCTCCAGGTTTAACTTCAGCACACTTGGAGGAGAGCACTAAAATACAATACTGTAACATCAGCTCAACACGCTCAGAGGAGATCACTGACCACTCAAGCTGGGGACGGGGGGCAGGGCGGGGGTCTTACACAACTGCTCCCTCAGCGCTCATGAGTAAGTGCTTACAGAGTCAGGAGTTCTTACCGAGTCAGGTTTCTCAGTGGGTGTCCGCGGCCCCTGTGCGTTTTGAGGCTCAGTGCTCTGTGGGCGGAGCATTGTTGTCGTGGCGACAGCCTCGTCGTCGTCGTCCGAGTCGGGAAGGGGCGTGGGGCTGATGTCCTCGAGGCCAGTGCTGGAGGCGCGCGAAGCAGCGATGGGTGAGAGCTGGGAGGAGGATGAGGAGATGGGGCTTCCCTCCATCCGCACCTCTCCGTCAGAATCCCCCCCTCCGTCGCTCAGGAACGGCAACTTCGTTCGCTTCTCCTTCAACAGCATCTCAATTCGCGAGTCAAGGCTGTGTCTCTGCTCTGCCTCGGGGGCGGGACAGGGAGAGGGGGAGGGGCAGGGCTCAGGAGCTGGGGGGGGAGTTTCTGGTGGTGGGGGTGGGGTTTCGGGGCGCTCTCTCGTGGGCAGAAACTCAGGAGTCGTAGGTAACTGTCTCCTGAATTCTGGCGCCCTCGGCTGGGGCTCGTTTTGAGCGAAAGGCAGAGGTGGAGGGTCGTTATGTGCGTACGGTGGGAGAGGAGGGTCACTGTGGGCATAAGGAGGGAGTGGAGGGTCGTTAGGGGCATACGCAGGAGGGGGAGGGGCTTGGTACGATGCGTAGGTGGGGGTTTGGAAGGTGGGCATGGCTGGTAGAGGCGGGGGCGTGTTAGAAAACGCAGGGGAAGGAGGCTCAGGTGGCTGGTGCTGTTTAAAACTGCCCTGCTGCTGCTGATCCGAGTTTCCGCGATAAGCTCCACCCCCTCCATGAACATAGTGCCTTTCCCGCCGTTGATTGTAAGCGTCCTGAAACTCGGGTCTGCGGAACTTGTAGCCCCCCGAGCCCTCGGTACGATTCGGCTGGAACACAGGAGTGCTCTGCCTGTGGACGAAGACATGGAAACCATATTACATCAGAAAACATTAAAGGAACTCTAAGTACATTTATTTTATTTCTTTTTTCTCCTGGGGCTCCCCCTAGTGTAAATCTTTTTTACAGCACCATACTGAACTCAATGGGGAGTTTCGAGGAGCAGGGGTGGTTTCCTACCCTCCTCCACAAGTTACCTAGGGCATTATCTGCAGTGTTGAGCCCACAGTAGCAATGACACAGGCTTTTTTCTCTCTATTACAGCTCAGTGGAGCATCACAATGATTTTAAAGCTGTAATTTTAGGGCATAAATATAACATAGTGTTCCTTTAAAATATGCACATTTTCCAAAAATAAACCTACATCCAATCAGCTACTTTAAATACACCATTCCACACACTCTGCTGCTGTTCAACTGGATTAATCTTGTTCTAAATCCAGTTAAACAGGAATAGCTATAAAACATAGGGGGGTAGTGCTTGTGGTGCTTTCCGCTCTTCTTTTCCTGCTCCTCCACCAGGTGAATCAGGTCCTGGTTCTGGAAGCGGGTTCTTGTTTAGTGGCTGTTCTCTCGTGGTTCAGAGCGAGTCGAGTAGGGACTAAACCGTGGCGTGTAAACCTTGCAGAGCGCTGATCGTCCAGAGAGAGTCGTCACTCTACGCCACGCAACGCAGACGACCAGCACCAACTCTCCATCTGTAAAATCTCCAGCTGCAGCAGAGATCACGTTTGTTTTTATCCGACTCACGACGGCAGCTCGTAAAATGACGCCGTGGTCTTTTGAAGAGGTTCAAACGCTCCTCGGATCGGTGGCCGACGAAAGAATCCAGCGAGAGCTGGACGCTGCAACAAGGAAGGAACAAACTCTACTGATCTGTCTGAACTGATGACGGAGCTGTGTTCAGTCCCAAACAACAACAACACGCCGATACACCATGAGTAAACACCGCTTAACGTTACCGCCGCCATTGTTGTGGTTTCCAAAGCCCACTGTTCTCCTTAGAGACTGGGGTTAGAGACGACACCTGATACATTTCACGGGGGAGCTGTGGGAAACCAACCAGGGACCAATCAGAGAGTGTAGATTTTTTTTTTTTAATTTTTGATGGGAAAATACCTGCTGGAGTAGGTGGAATCCTGAGAGAACGGCGTCCCTGTGGCTCGGGGGGTGTGGGGTGTTCCCTGAGATTGAGGAGTGTCCTGTCTCAGGCTGCAGTATGCCGTGTCCATACTCATGGGGGTGCTAGAGCTGCTCGGGGTTACGGTGTTTGGCGCCACAGAGGATGAGCTCTCAGAGAGTCTCCGCAAGGGCTCACAGGACTGGTCACACACACACACACACACAAATATTAGTTATGTTATCTTGTAACAGGCAGTATTACTGATACAGAACACCTGTCCCTTCTCCACACTGATGTAAGCCTAATTCCTACAGACTTCTGTTTATTTATGTTCAGGTAAAAACACCTGCTCTAATGCTGCTGAGGTAAACACATAAATAACAGTCCCTGTTTGCGTCTCACCAGTATAGCCTCTGCGATGCAGCGAGGGGAAACGTCACAGGGTTCTTCACCCACCGGCAGCGTGAGAGGCGTGTAACTCCCGTTCACCAAGCGCTCAAAATACCGCGTACGGTTCTCACCTGCACAGGTAAACACAGGTAATGATAATGACGACAAAAACTGTCAAACATGTTGCATATTGTTGCTGTTTAAACAAATCCTCGTATCTCCACAACACTAACACTAAAACTTTACTGCAGTAATTTTCAGTGGAAGGTGAAAGTAAAAGGAAAGTTAAGTGTAAAGGGCAGGTATTACTTTAAATTGCTTAAAAAATATTTAAAAAACAAAGAGAGACCTTTGTTCCGACGGTGAGACACTGTCTAACACTCACAGAACACATTCAGTTACAGCGTACACTTCTGTGATCAGTCAGGGTTATAATTAAGGGTTCAGGGGAGGGCTTAACGATACGACTCTAAAATAGTATCACGATATCTCAGGGTTTAGTGGAGATAACGATATTCGTGGCGATACGAAAAAAAACAGATTCATTTTAAAATAAGTGTTACGTTAATTTTTTTTAATGTTTATATTTAGCTACAAATGTAACAGACGTTCAGGAGTGACCTAAAAACATTCGTAAACATTTACTTACTTTGTAAACAACAGTAACGTAATAAAGACGGTGTATTCTGACTCTATAAACCATTACAGGAAAAGTAACTTTAAAACTTCACACACGGACTAGAGGCCGAGCTGATTACTGCACGTCTTCACAGAAACACGTGAGAACGCCACCTTTATCACTTTTATTACGACGATATGATCGTGAACGTTGCGATACGTCACAGCCCTCGTTCAGAACGTGTTATTGATTCATTATTTCATAATATTCCCAAACTTCACAAATTAACCTTGTTTCAAAGCCACATCTTCCCTTCATTTCACACGGCACCAGTGTGTTCTGATGCTAACGGACACAGAATTATCTCCAGTTCTGTCGGATTACAGACGTCTCCCTGAGTGTTATGTTGCGTTTGTCCAAACAGTGAGACGCAAGGACACAACCTCAGCTCCCCACCGTCACACGACAGTGAAGAGCCTCTTTAAAGGCAGCGAGAGTTGACAGAAAACTTGGTTCTGAGCAGATTTGTAGAATTTCTATTGGAGAATTACGTCACGAGGCTCAGAGTAAAAGGCAGCTTTCTGAATTCTGTCAAAACGTCGACAACATACATAAAAAATAATGACGTTTTATTCAGAAAGTCGCAATGTGTTTAAGAATAGTTTCGTTTTAAATTTAAACAAACACCAGTAAAAACTACCAACACCATGATGTTATTTTATATGATGTGTGTATTTTACTGCGGTGAAACAGGACTAAGTCTTTAGTCCTAAGTGGAGGTTAGTGTCCTTTAAACGCTCAGAGAAGCACAATAAAAGGCTACTGTGAGATTATTTATAACAACAACAACAACAACAACAAAACATCAGGATACTGCCCTTCACCCATCGCCATGTGCTCAGACACAGCACAGTGACTTTAGTAAAGTGTAGATTAGCCATAAGGAGATAATACGACAGCTGTCTGGTCACTGTCTCTTTAAGAGAGAGAGAGAGATATAAACTCCTTCAGACTCCGTTCAGTTTCCCTCCAAAACAAAACAGCTGTCCTAGATCTGACGAGCATCTTTCTCTTTCAGAAATTAAGATACATATACACACACCTGCACCAGACCTACTTACACCTCTCTCTCTCACACACATGGAGAGAGAGAGAGAGAGAGAGAGAGAGACAGGAGAAAGAGAGAAAAAAAGAGAGAGACAGGAGAGAGAGAGAAAAAAAGAGAGAGACAGGAGAGAGAGAGAAAAAAGAGAGAGACAGGAGAGAGAAAAAAGAGAGAGACAGGAGAGAGAAAAAGAGAGAGACAGGAGAGAGAGAGAAAAAGAGAGACACAGGAGAGACAGACAGAAGAATGAGAGACAGAAGAGAGACGGAGAGACAGAAGAGAGAAAGACACAAAGAGAAAGAGACACAGAAAGAGAAAGAGAGACAGACAGAGAGAGACAGACAGAGAGAAAGAGAGAGACAGACAGAGAGACAGAGAGAGACAGAGAGAGACAGAGAGACAGAGAGAGAGACAGAGAGAGAGACAGAGAGAAATCTAACCCCGTCAGTGTTTTCGTTCTCCATTCATCATTTTTATTAAGAGGCGTGTGGCGCTCGTCTCCAGGCGACGGATGTAAATCTCCGAAGCCAGAAGCGATATGACGAGAAAACTAAACAAATAAACACGTGTTGGTGTAAACACTGAGGGCTTTAAAGGGAGCATCAGTCATTTTCATCGCCATAAAGTGGCCAGCAATGTTGTTAAAGTACCGCACACTAAAAAGTGATTCATTACCGTTCTCACCCTTTCTACAAAAGTTCAGAATCGTTTGGCTTCAAAGTCCCTGAATGAACCCGGCTGCGTTCTAAAGAGCGGTCCATGTTCTAAAGAGCGGTCCGTGTTCTAAAGAGCGGTCCGTGTTCTAAAGAGCGGTCCGTGTTCTAAAGAGGGTTTCGTACAGAGTCAGTCCAGGCCAGAGTTTACAGACCGTTTAAAGCTGAAGACAACAATCTCTGGAGGACTTCTCCTTCACTTCCAGCTGTGGATCCACAGCCCCTCTACCTCCTCACACTCAGTGTTTGTTATATTGAACGTGTACAGGACTAAAGACGGTCTCTAAAGAGCTCACAGTCTATTTACAATGTGTCTGCTGATCTTTCCAGAGGAGCTTCACGTCCTCCTCCCGATAAACACCTCACCTTTAGGGTCCAGTTCCACGTGGATGATGTTGCCCATGACCGATGTGTTGTGGAGGTTCTGAACCGCGTCTTTAGCCGCACGCACCGACCCAAACACCACTTTGGCGATGCCCAGGTGCTTCTTGTTCTTGGGGTTGTAGAGAATCTCCACCTCCTCGATCTCTCCGAACTTCTTGCACATGTCGGTGAGGAAGCCCTCCCGGATGTTGTCGTTGAGCCGAGCGAACGTCACCTCCTTCGGGGGAACCCTGCCGATGTAGCACTCGTCGATCTGCGGGGAAATCAGAGGCAGTTTATTACAGCGCTGAGTGTGTGTACACACACACACACACACACACGTGTCAGACAGTAACACAGACTGAAGAGAAGAAATCATAAGTAAAAATAGAAGGGAATAAAAAAGAAAGGAGCGAATGGAGATGAAAGAATGCGTTTAACACGAGACAAAAGCACACAGGCGTGTTACGAGAGTCAGAAGAATAAGATACAGATGAGAAGATGGAGCAGGGGCCACAGGATCAGAGTCTGAGTGCAGTACAGGGATGTGTCCCGCTGGGTCAGAGATGCTTTGGAGCTGAGCAGAGTTTGTAGGCAGCACACAAGGTAAACGCTTCACTGGGATGTGATCAGATGTGTTCAGACTCTCCACAACGTCTCTGTGTCTGTGTTCATCTCAGTCACACGGCAATTAAACACAAACCTTCCTTAAACATCAGTCAGATGTGATCCACAACGTGCTCCCAACTCTGAAAGCAAGCGCAGCGCACAGAAAGGACTGCACAAATCACACCGCCTGCGTACTACACACTGATACAGGGGCACGTTCTTCCCAGCTGAAAGGTGTGTGTGTGTGTGTGTGTGTCCATTTACCTTAAACTTAGGCACCGGCAGGTCCGTCTCCTTGTATTTCGTCCACAGGCGACCGATCCTCGGGTCTCTGACCATGTCCACTGGGGGAATGCCCGGATTCTACAAAAACAAACACATGTCTCAGGTGTGCAGAGGTATTCTCCAGGTCCAGGTGTAAACAGTGAGGGACAGAGGACACTTTTGACAGGTTCCAGCAGGAGCTAAAGTTCAGGGAAGGTCCAGCCGAGTTCAGCACCTGTACAACTCCTTCACAACATCCAGTACATCTTCTGGATGTCCAGTACCATTATTGGACCACTGCTAGACCTACAGAACCTACAATTAAACATTTATGAAACTTTGAGACCCACTGCACTCATGTGGAACCTCTACTAGGCGTTTTGGAGGGTCCTCTAACTTTATCGACCCCCTCTAAACTGACGATACCTCCACTGGATGTATACAGCACCTACACTGTGCCTCTGCTGGGTTTCTGTATGTACGGCACTGTTACCGGACCTGCTAGACCTACAGAACCTATACTGAACTGTTACTGGACTTCAGCTGCGGATAGTTTCTGCCTTGAGCACCCATACAGAACCTTCTGAAGGTCCAGCACTGCTCATGGACCTATACTGTACCTGTACAAGACCTGATCTGGGACTTGTGTAAGTCCAGCTCCTACGCTGAAACTTTTGGACGTCTGGCAGTTGTGATAAACCTTCCCTGAACCTACACTGGACCTCTGCTAGCCGCTTTGGACGTCCAGCACCTGTCCTGGAGCTCCTAGCCTTAAAGAGCCTTCACTGAACATCTGCTGGACCCCAGGGAGGCGTGTGTCTCCGCGCTGTGGGGTAAATTCCGTAGTTGGAACAGAACTGACCGGTGAACTAAAGTGCTGTCCATCGTATCTGTAAAGCTTGTGAGATCCTTTGCGCAGAGCGGGATCAATGATCAACTTATAACTCCTCCAGTGGTGACTGCGCTTCTCTCCAGAACTGTTCTCCATTCCGTTCAGCAGACCTGCAGCAAACAAGCGGGTTTACACGGGTTAGGACCAGAACAACACAAACCAGGGGCTCAGAAAGTGGTAGAAGCACATTAGAGAGCAGGGGAGAGGGGAGAGAGAGAGAGAGAGAGATGAAGCTCTTACTGGAAGTCCTCTTGCCGTGCTCCTCATTCACTCTGCTCCTTTCTCCTGGTCTCGACATTGTTTTCAGCGTCCGACTCGAGCTCGTTTTAAAAACCAAACCGTTTCAGGACGTGGACGAGCTCGTTTTCTCCGTGTTTTCTTCGCTTCTTGCATTACATCGTGTTTCCAGAGTCTGTTGGGGGCTGTTTTTTACCGAGAGCGATCATACACTGTGTGTGTGTGTGTGTGTGTGTGTGAGTCTGCTTTCTGCTTGCTCTCTCTCTCTCTGTCTCTCCTACAATACACCACTATAACAGCCCCTGACGGCGGACCCGCCGCACTTTCCACGCAAAACTGAAAATTAAAATCTCCGTCTCGACGAGGCTGAGAGGTCGGGTAAAATATTCTGCTGTTTTAGCAGCAAACGCGGATCAAGATAAATATTTTAGGTCTTGTTTTTTTGAATACGTTCTTCTGTGAAACGTCTTTAGGATTCGTGTCGAATGTGCGCACTAGATTTACATACACGACAAATACAAGACACACAGCGCTGGGCTGTTTTTTCGCCTGGTTTTGAACGCCAAGGCTGAAATTAGCGCTCAAAACTGAACTCTGTGTTCATCTATGAATATTAAACTCTAACATCCTTGAATATAAATGCCTATAATTGGTGTATACACGCCATAAATAGCAAACATTGCAAACATTGCCAGGTGAAGCGGATTGGCAAGTTATAGGCGTAAAATAAGTTTAAAATGTAAGTCTGAGAGCGTATAAGCACTCAAACAAACTCTCCGTGTTAAAATGTTTTAAACACTGTATAATAAGTGCATACATTGTGTACGTTCGGGCAGTTGGCTGGTTAAACAGCGCAGCCGTTTCTGACCAATCAGAAACAGGCACCCGCCGAGCTTCTTTTCGCACCCGTTTTCAGACAGGTTCCGCCTTCGAGGTGCTCTGATTGGCCAGCATTCCGTGCTCTTATTGGCTGCCACTGTATATTCACAGCCATCTCGCTCAATAGGAGGTACGCACAAGAATATGAGTCGCGGCCCAATCATATTGCGGGAGGTGGGACATGGCGGAATAGGGGTGGGATAAAAAAACAGCGTCCTATTAGAGTCACAACCTTCAGCTTCTCCAACAGAGAGACAGAGAGAAGGGTTGCAGCCATTTTCTTTCTACTGCACTGGACCTCAATGGCCAAAATGGGTTTCCTTTGTTCCTTAAAGGGATCTAAATGCTTCACTTCATCACCTTTTTTATGGACTATTACACATTACACTGTCTCTGTATACAGGATCTGGGAAGAAGGAAGAAATGTTGTTGGACCATATCCCTTTTTAATCCATTTTTAAACTTGTTCTTTGTTTTTCTTTCATCTCTTTCTCTGTTTCTGTCTCTCTCTCTCACTCCCTCTTTCTCTCTATCTCTCTCTCTTTCTGTATCTGTCTTTTTCCAGGAATCCATCCATCTTTGTCCTGGCAAACTAGGTCAGGGCACACCCATATAACAGCAGCATTTTCTTTCTAAAGTGAAATAAAAAAAAGAAAAGAAAAGAAACAGCTGATTGCATTCACTTACTGCTTTAGCCATGATTTAAAAGAGAAAGCTAAACAAGAACAAAGAAAAGAGAAACACATGAAAGGTGATCAGCTGCTTTTACAGGCCCTACACTGAGCAAGGCCAAGTATGAATGTGTCTATGAGTAAGTTTATCTTTATTGTCTTTGCTTATGGAAAAGGATATGGGTGTTTTTGGGCTCTTTTTTCCTTCTTCGTCTTCTTTTTATTTTTAAAAAAAAAGTATATAATTAGATTTTTATATTCTGTGGATTGGCTGCATGCCGGGATACGTTTATCTTTTTAAAACACTATTTTATTTGATCACTCTGGATGGCCCTGTGCATTTCTGTATTATATATGCATTGCATTCAGCTGCATGCCATTTACCCTTTCTTAATAAACACTCTCACATTTCAGAAAACAGGGCCAGAGAGAGAAAAACAAGTCGACTGGCCTTTTAGAGAAATGCTGAATCACAGGAATGCTTGGAAGGTTAATGTGGTTGTAACAGAAAGCAGTGTTAAATCAGTGGGACCCCACATTTATCTTTATAACACTCACTTATTCAGAGAATTACATGGGGAAAAGCAGCCATTAAGTGCTAAAATTGTAACACAAACTATATTTAAATGTATATCCAATGTATAATCCTCTCCCTAAAGCATTCTTACGTTGTCTACTCAGTTGTAAACCGCTCTGACCTTGCGTCAAGGAGACATTTTCACATCTGCAGTGTTTATTTTTTTAATCCTAACAGAACAAGAGACATTATCTAGACCATTTTCCCCTCCTCTGTCTTTGTCTCTTGCGCAGAATGGAGAACAACCAGCACAGAACAGAATCAGTGGAGATATTTTGAGATATTTACCTTCCCCATTTTGGCTGAAATAATTTTATCAGGCCTAAAGGCAGAAGAAGAAGAAGAATGAGGGAGGTTTTCATTCCCATCGTCCGATCCTTTTTTTTTTTTAACTCCTTAGGCTTTCTAAAAAAAATTTATTCACAAGACAATTTTAAGGAGTGCCAACCTGGTCTCTCTCCTTCTCTTTTTGCTTTCTCTCTCTTTAAAAGTGCTGTGAGTAGTGAAACTGCTGGAAATCCTCAGCAGATTTAGATTTAGAGAATATGCAAACCATCCTCCTTTCTCTCTCTCTGTTTCTCTCTCTACCTCTTCTCTCTCTCTCTCTCTCTCTCTCTCTCTCTCTCTCTCTCTCTCTTCCTCAAGCATTTGCTCTTCATTTTCACTCAGCAGGAGAAAGAAAAGAACTGTAGCTTTCCATCTGCGGACTGCCTTTATTTATAAGGTAATAATAACAATAACAACAACAATATCAACAATAATAATGGTAACAGACGTTGGGTATTGCATTGCAGCTTTAATTTAGAACCTTGCATGTTGAACATGCACATTTGTTTTTTTCCATTGTTAAATATATGTAAAAACACAAAGCAATTTAAAAAAAAAAGGCTGATAATTTAAACAAAAATGCTGTTAAAAGCTTGAAGCTCCTATATTAAATGCAGATCCAGGTGAGGACTGTTTGCTCAGTGAAGAATGTGCTCTGCTTTCACGTTTTTTTTGTGTGTTTTCTTTGATTTTTGTGTTGTATTTTGTGTTTTTAGTGCTTATTTGTGCGTGTACGCTGTTTAATGGCGGCTCTGCTGTGCCGTTGTAAAATGGCTCCTTCCCTTTGAGAGCGACAACACCCTCCCACACACACACATTCACACACAAGCTGGTATCACTACATTTGTGAGGACTTCAATAGATTCACACAAGGTTAGCTTCAAAAACGAAGCCTAATCTTAACGCGAATTCTCCAAGCTGCTCTCTTGCTTCTCTTTTCATTCCAAAAGAAGCCGAATTAGTTGTAAAACAGCACACTTTCAAGTGAGGACACGCTAAAAACGTCCCCACACTTTGAGGACATTAGTGTGAGGACAAAAGACAATCATTTTCTCCCCTTTCCCTGAATACAGTCAAATTTGAGGTACACACAGCACAGTTTTTCATATTTTCCGAATGGAAACCAGTACAAAAATCACATTCTGAGGATATTAGGTCCTCACAACTGTAGCAAAACAAGTTCACTCTCTGACTAAATCAACAAAAAGGGGATTTCCAGACTGCAGAGGTCATGAATGATGAATTAATTCACCTCAGTGCTGTTCTAATGTAATAATAAAGGTAATATACGCTGTATTTCACCTTTATTTATAGCGCCACAAAGCTAAAACCAGCTTATTCGCATTCCAGCTTGAGGAGGGACGGAAAATACCATCCCCCTCTCTCTCAGTTCCTCAATCACTCTCTGTTCTTCTTTCACACACCAAGAGAAAGAAGAAAAGAAACTCGATTCCTCTCTTACACCATGAACAGTGAAGCTACACCAAAGTTTTTGTACTTTATTGCAAATACAAAATCACTGTTACTATACATAAAAAAACAGCTTAGTGTTTATTTGACCAAATATGGTCATGGCAAAAACAAGATGAACAAAATGTTTTAAAATAAAGGGGAAATAAAGTTAAAAGCTAATTCAAATGACATTAGAAGTGTGTGCATTTAAAAAGACAAACGGAATAATGTGTCGGTTAGGTATTACACTATAATAAATGTGCTTACAAAAGATCAGGGCAAAAATGTATTTACCTCCCTTCCCTTCCCATCCCTTCCGTCTAGCTTCTCTCTATTTATTTCTCTAGTTCAGCCCTCTCTCTCTCTCTCTCTCTCTCTCTCTCCTCTAGAACATTCTGTGCAGTAGCTCTGTGTCCACTGGCTGTGTTTGGCAGAGAAGGAGACCATGGTTTTGTCTTTGGGCTTTTGATCCTGTTCTTAATCTCCTTTGATTTAAGAGGCAGAAAGGAACAGGGGGTTGTTGGTAAGACTGAGGTGTTTCTGTGTTTGTTTTTAGACCTAGTCCTGCTCTAACGTGGTTAAATTAAAGGAGAATTCCACTCACCTTTCATGCTTTCTGTGTTACTCAATTTTTTTGTGACGTAAACACAGCGCTGGACATTGTTCTAGTGTGAAGTGTTTGACAGTAGAGACTCTCCAGTGGAGGTGAATGGAACCAAGCGTCTGTCTCCACGTCTCCAACACACACCCAGCATTTTATACCCTCTCCACCTCCAGCAGCGCTTCCACCGTCTACAGAGTCTCTATGGGGTGGTGGTGGTGGTGGTGATGATGGACAATAGTGGACTATGTGGACAAACTACGGTCAGACACCAGCCGTGTGTCCTCCCACCGTTTACTGTCCTCACTTTCTGTGAGGGGCTTTTAGAGGAGGACGTCTGCTTCCATTCACCTCCACTGTCCACTGCTCTGTTAGGTAAGGTTCTGAAGAACCAGAGCACTCCATCACTGTGTTTACATTTTACCATTTTACAGAAAGTTTAAAAAAAAAATGAATGTGACCCCCTTTAACCTGGCGCTCTATCATCATCCTAGAGCTCTGTGTAATTCAGAAAAGCCAGCAATGCTGGATTACACTGGGCTTTGGAGTAAAAAAGACATCAGCGCATTATAACACACCAGGTTAGGAATGTTAGTTCATTATGATGTAATGGTAATGTTTCTTTAAATTTGCATGCACACCTTTGGTGAAAATAAATAAAACTGTGTGAGCATTTTAAAGTGGATACATTGTGTGTTGTCCTTTTTTTTTGGTGTAAATTCAGCTCCAGGACATGTGTATTTGTATTTTCAGGGAATAAAACCAAGGTAATCAAAATAATTTACATTAAATTCACAAACAGATTAATCAGAATGGTTGTGAGGTCACAGATTTCCCCTTCACTTGTTCTGTGTGGAAAGAAATTCTCTGTAGAGACGCTTTAAACATCCAGCTGTTGCCTTTAAGAGAGAGAGAGAGAGAGAGCTGCTGTAAACAGAGCGGTGAGATGGAGTTTGAGCGGAGATAAAGCTGTAGATCATACTGACGCTTTTATCTGGAGTGTGCTCTGCTTGGGGTTGGTGGAGGGTGGGGGTGGGGGTAGTGGTAATCCGAGGGAACGCAGTGCTCTGGGCCAAAGGCTAAACGCTGTGCTTCAGTTGACTTCTGCATCCCCTGTGCCTTTAAACTCTACAACAACACAGAGCTGTCAACAACACAGTTACTGTCGTCATGGACAGTCCGCTTTAGTCCGGTTTAAACTCCCTGGTGTGGCGCAATTTAGACCTGAGGCCAGAGGTCGGACTTGTCTCAGTGTTTACATCAGAACTGTGTTCCTCCTTATGTCTGTTTTTACTTCAGTCTTGACTCTGTTTAATGAAACAGCAGTGAGCTGCTCTCTAAAGTTCGAAGCAGAAAGTACAGCACTGTGGTTTTACCGTAAGACCGTTAGCTCCACAAACCCTACACTTTCAAGCTTCCTCTCAGTGAAAGGCAGGGTTAGCATTTAGAGAGCGAGGGTTAAGTATTAGAGGTTTTGGTTTGAGAGGCTGGAGCTAAGGACTGTGGTTTTAGTTTAGTGAATGAAGGTTTAGGAGCTAAATATTTTAGATTTTCGTTAAAGGAAGCTAGGGCCTAGGGGACTGGGTTTAGGGAGCAAGGGGTTAGGGGACTGGGTTTAGGGAGCAAGGGGTTAGGGGATTGGGTTTAGGGAGCTAGGGGTTAGGGGATTGGGTTTAGGGAGCTGGGGTTAGGGGATAGGGTTTAGGGGTTAGGGGATTGGGTTTAGGGAGCAAGGGGTTAGGGGATTGGGTTTAGGGAGCTAGGGGTTAGGGGATTGGGTTTAGGGAGCTGGGGTTAGGGGATTGGGTTTAGGGGTTAGGGGATCGGGTTTAGGGAGCAAGGGGTTAGGGGATTGGGTTTAGGGGGCTAGGGGTTAGGGGATTGGTGTTTAGGGAGCTAAGGGTTAGGGGATTGTGTTTAGGGAGCTAGAGGTTAGGGGATTGGGTTTAGGAAGCTAGGGGATTGGGTTTAGGGGTTAGGGGATTGGGTTTAGGGAGCAAGGGGTTAGGGGATTGGGTTTAGGGAGCTAGGGGTTAGGGGATTGTGTTTAGGGAGCTAGAGGTTAGGGGATTGGGTTTAGGAAACTAGGGGATTGGGGATTGGGTTTAGGAAGCTAGGGGATTGGGTTTAGGAAGCTAGGGGATTGGGTTTAGGGGTTAGGGGATTGGGTTTAGGGAGCAAGGGGTTAGGGGATTGGGTTTAGGGAGCTAGAGGTTAGGGGATTGTGTTTAGGGAGCAAGGGGTTAGGGGATTGGGTTTAGGGAGCTAGAGGTTAGGGGATTGGGTTTAGGGAGCAAGGGGATTGGGGTTAGGGAGCAAGGGGTTAGGGGATTGGGTTTAGGGAGCTAGAGGTTAGGGGATTGGGTTTAGGGAGCTAGAGGTTAGGGGATTGGGGTTAGGGAGCAAGGGGTTAGGGGATTGGGTTTAGGGAGCTAGAGGTTAGGGGATTGGGTTCAGGAAGCTAGGGGATTGGGGTTAGGGAGGGTAGGGTTTGAGTGTTTGCTTAGGTTTAAGGTTAAAGGTCTTAGTGTGTTACAGGATTATGTTCAGGTTTAGGGAGAGAGGGTATTAGTCCTTAGGGGGTTTAAGAGTTAGAGTTTAGCTTTGGTTTAGGGAGTAGGAGTTTAAATGTTTAGGGAGTTAGGTTCTGTTTTGGAAGGGTTTAGATCACTGTTGGGGGTGAAGTGATGAAGGTCAGTGTGTTTATGGAGGTTGGGTTTAAGGTTTAGAGTTTAGCGCTCCTATGTTTGATGCCACAAGCTGAGAAACTACGAGAACAACACCCACTGGAGACTGCAATCACTGCAGCACTGACTGGTGAACTCTCCCTGATACAGCGCCGTAATCTCAGTGAGATACTGTTTGCAGTGTTTTGGTGTGTGTTCGTCAGACAGAGACTCAGACTGTGTCTATCACACGATCTTACAGCGTAACATTCCTGCACGTTATTAACCCTTTATTCACCACACGGAAGAGATCTTAACAAAGTGTTAGGAAAGTTATTTAATTAAATGCCTCTCGGTGGAGTGACCTTGTTTACAACACAACAACAACAAGTAAACAAGAGAATTAAACAGTCAGTAGTTGGTTTATTGAGAGAGGGGCTGAATGATGAATCAATATTAAACACCACTTTTAGATGAGAACTTTGCCGGTTTTAAGTGGTGAAATATAACCCACTACTCCGGTTCAGACGAGCTGGACCAATCACAGACCAGCAAACTCCCATGTGTTGTGACGTCACAACCACAACTAACCTCTCTTGAATTCTCTCAGAGAAACACATCCCACTCTGTCATTTCCTTTGGACTCAATAAAGCCTTATCTCGTCTTTTCTCATCTCATACAAATACTCCAACCACACCCTGGTCTCCTCATATGCTCAGGGCCACTATATAATGACACAATGAGTGTTCAACTGAAACTGGGCCTGTGATACACCCTGGTGTGTGTGTGTGTGTGTGTGTGAGAGAGAGAGAGGTCTGTGTAAAGTGTGTGTATGTATGTGTGAGACACGGGGCATATTAATACACACAGAGTGCGATGAATGGACAGTGTGTTGAATGCCATACAAATATTTTCCATTGTGTGTGTGTGTGTGTGTGTGTGTGTGTGGCTCAGAAACACCAGCTCAGACTGCCCTCAAGTGGTGGTCCAACACACTGCACTGAACACACACACACACATTCACACACACTCCCTTTCTTTGGGAGGAGACACATACTAATATTCTGTTTTAAGATGTGGTTGCAATGTGTTGCCACACACACACAGTACAGGATCTCTCTCTCTCTCTCTCTCTCTCTCTCTCTCTCTCTCTCTCTGTGTGTGTGTGTGTGTATCTGGGTCTCTGCCTCTCTATTACACGCACATGGTGTAGAAATACGCCCAGAGGAAGAGGAAGCAATGTGAATGTGTGTGTCTGTGTGTGTCTGTCTGATTGTGTGTGAGTGTACATCTACCTGAGCTGCTCCATGCCGGACCACCACACCTGCTGACCTCCTGACCCCTAGAGGTGGGTAACAGACTTCTCAAACACTCCGTAATTACATTTAGACACATGCTCTACTGAGATGTTTCAGAGAGCGGCTTTTCTCTTCTCCTGGACCTCAGTGAGAACAGGACCCTCTCCATCTCCTCCGCTCGTGCTCACTCTCTAACCCTCTCTGCGGCGCGAGGTGTGGCCCACGGACTCTGGTCCTTTCAAACCCGAATGGTTCAGAGAGAGAAGGACAGAGGGGTCCATCCTTCAGCTCCGGTTCTTAAAGAGTTAAGGAGTGTTAAATGTGGTAGTTTGAATGTGTAGACAGTGGGTTTGAATCAGTTTATCTCTGACACTAACTACAGGATTATTTCCGGTTGATTTTGAAAAGACTAGACCACCTTCGTCTCAGTGAGTCACCTGTCTGTCACACTTCTACTGTTTGGTTAAAGTAGTTTTGTTTTAATTGATCGACACAACAAAGAGAAGACGACATCAAATGAGCTAATGATGCTAAAGCTAATTTTCACATGGCCCTGAACATGTAAATAATATAAATAAAGGACCTGGGTGGTCAGTGCTCTCCTCCGGGGTGTTGAACTGTCCAGTGTCCAGTTTCGCTGAATTAGCGCTGTTTTTAAATGAGGAAGCAGGTCCTTGAGTGCGTAAGTTTAAAGACAGAGGGGGGGTCTCACAAACAACGAGCCACTGGATGAAAATGTAGGACAAGAAAGTGAAAAATAAAATTAAACTTATATGTAGTCATTTTTTCATTACTTTCTCCTGAAAGTGTGTTTAGGCTAATCCACATAACCCCACCCTGAACTTTGACCCCAGGGCCTGACCCCCAGGTACACGATGCAGAACGGCTCTACTCCAGAGGACAGCTTCAACGGAGAACAGCTCAAAATCGTCATCGTTGGAGACGGAGCTTGTGGGAAAACATCTCTGCTCATGGTTTACGCAAAAAAAAAATTTCCTGAGGTACATCCTCCATGACTCACGATGAATTATATATGAATTACACAGTATTTACTATGAATTACTCTGTCATTGTCCACTATGAATTATATAGTGATTATATTTTAGAACGTCATTGAATTTATCTCCATTCATTTCATTGTTCGTAAACTTTGGGGAAGTTTTGAAACCTCTGCTGCTCTTAATGATGAACCTAAAGGAAGGAAACATAATTGCAAAACATGTTCTAATGGTTTACTCCCTGAACTAGTTCACATGCAAACACACACACACACACACACACACACACACACACACACACAGAGTTATTAAATATTTTATTAGTGGAACGATATCTTGTTGTTATTCCTTTGTGTTTCCTCTGTGAAATAGATACAGAATCATTCACAGCACATTTTCATCCATTTGTAGCAGATACAGAGTAATTTACAATGAATAATGTACTGAATCATTTATTTTTGGCTTGGAATAAGTTTATAGTGGGTACTGAGTAACTCACAGTAATTTGTAAAAGCAGATACTGAATTAATTTTAATTAATTAATTAATTTTCAGACGTATGCTCCATCTGTGTTTGAGAAATATGTAACTAGAGTGACTCACGGAGGGAAAGAAATTCAGCTGAACCTGTACGACACGGCAGGTAGGAGAACACACACACACACACACACAATACATATTCCACAGAGAGACCCACAAAACTCTCAACTTACATATAACTTTAAACCTGTAATATTACACACACACACCCCACATTCCTGAGCGTCAGGTTCTGGGTGAAAGAGCAACCACTGAGTGTGGAGTGAGAAAGTGTCTGGGTTAAATGTCGCTCGTCCAGCTGTAAATGAGACGGAGCGGTGCCCCTTTACTGTTTCAAACAGAAACAGAACAAAACAAATCTATTTAAAGCCGTGAGAGCTTATTCTGTTTTGAGGTATTTTACCTTGATGTAAGTTAGCATGTTATTGATTAGCATATTAGCATGTGCAGACTGAAACTGTCGCGGTTTGCGTTGCTGTTGGTTTTTAAATGAAGGCTGAAATGTGTTACTGTTTATTGTCACCCTCAGACACACTGGGTTTATTGTGGATTAGCCTGTAATTCTGTGATTAGCCTGTGGTAGCGGTTATTAATTGTATTAATTGTTTGTTCGCTGATTAGTTAGCATGTGATTGGTTACCTGAGACTTTATCTGTGATTTTATGATTGGTTGGTAAGTTTGTGCAATGGGATTAGTTAATATAAGTTTATCCTGTGAATTATTTTGTAACTCCTGTGTTAATCCTGTGTTGTTAGGCAGGGTTAATCTTACTTCATCTGTGTTAATCCTGTGATAGTTTATGATTACTGTCTGTGATTAGTTGGGCGACCTGTAGCCTGAATTTAAGTGCACAGTGTGTGTTTACAGACTGTCACTTTTCCAACCTCCTCATTGTGTGTGTTTGGGTCTGTGTGTGTGTGTGTGTTTGTGAGAGTGTTTTAGGTGTGTGTGTGTGTGTGTGTGTGAGTGTGGTGCTGATGTGATAACAGGAAGTGGTTCTTCACCTCCAGAAGATCCACATCCTTTACATAAAAGGCCTCTTTCAGAATGAATCTGCAACAGACACCCCCCCCCCACACACACACACCCGTTCACACACTGCTCCTCCTTCAGACTCATGGGCTGCTGCTCCAACGAAGCATTAAATTAACACAGTGACTCATTTAACTTCAGCTAGTTTTAATTAGCTGTATTTAAAGTGCTTTAGTTTTGAGTTTAGTTTAGTTTCTAATTGTTAAACTTTTAAATTACTTTAGATTTAAGTACTAATTTAACAAAATCCATTTTAAAGCATTTGGAGGAAAAGTTATAAATAAAACCACAACTTTACTCTGTTAAATAATTAAAGTAAATTCTGAGGATTCTTGTAACACTTTCACCTCGGCGTCCCGCTGAAACCCGGCTTGAGCTCCTTCTCACCTTTCATCTTTCAACACTCCTTCTGAACTGAAGGGGTTAATCAGGAGAACACGGTTCCACTGTTCCACTCACCAGAGGAACTCCACACATCTTTATACCCCTCTTTCTGGGGCTGGAATATAACTCAGTATCAATATATATGTCTAGTTGTTGGTAATACTTGTATTAGTGTGTTTTCCAGAATAAAAGTCTCTGTGAATGTAAACTCTGTGTGAGGAGATTATAAATGAGTTCTATCCGGTACAGGACAGTAATCTGAGTGGTCCGATGGTGGACCAGCAGTGGGCTACAGTCAGTGGTCTGGTGTATGCTCGCTGTCTAGGAGGTTTACTTGTGACGGTGATGTCATGTTTCTTGTTCGTTCTTGGAGGTTTTTCTATGGCTTCTATATTAATATATTATATCAATATCGGAGGGTGGCACGGTGGTGCAGCAGTTTAATGTCGCAGTCACACAGCTCCAGGGACCTGGAGGTTGTGGGTTCGATTCCCGCTCCGGGTGACTGTCTGTGAGGAGTGTGGTGTGTTCTCTCTGTGTCTGCGTGGGTTTCCTCCGGGTGACTGTCTGTGAGGAGTGCGGTGTGTTCTCCCTGTGTCTGTGTGGGTTTCCTCCAGGTGACTGTCTGTGAGGAGTGTGGTGTGTTCTCTCTGTGTCTGTGTGGGTTTCCTCCGGGTGCTCCAGTTTCCTCCCACAGTCCAAAACCACACGTTGGTAGGTGGATTGGCGACTCAAAAGTGTCCGTAGGTGTGAGTGTGTGAGTGAATGTGTGTGTCTGTGTTGCCCTGTGAAGAACTGGCACCCCCTCCAGGGTGTATTCCCCGCCTTGTGCCCAATGATTCCAGGTAGGCTCTGGACCCACCGCGACCCTGAACTGGATAAGGATTACAGATAATGAATGAATCAATATCGGAATAATATCGTTTAGATCAAAACTAAGAAATATATCATGATATAAATTCCGCCGGTATCGTCCAGCCCCACCTCTAGCCCACACTTGGGCATGCTAGCTACATTAGCCTGGAGTTCCAGTGAACAGTAAATACAGTAAACCTGTCTCAGCTGGTGAAGTGTGTTTGTGTTCGGAGGGTGGGGTGGGGGTGTGTACATTTGTTGGAAATATTTTCTTTTACAGAGAACTATGGCTGTATGTCCACGGTAAACATTCCCGCGGCGCATTAACAGAGCGCTAAGCTCATGTTTGCGACACGTCAAAAGCTAGCATATACGGGACGTTTCTCTGAAACTCGGACGCTGCTGTTTATCGGAGCTGAGGAACAGGAAGTTTGGTGCAGGATGTGGTTATGTGACAGAATTGTGCTTTAAACACTGCAACATGCAATAAGTGAACAGCAGAAACACACACACACACTTTCACACACACTCCCTTTCTTTCCGACTCAGACTTTAAAGGAGAATACACTGCACACGGCGCTTTATCAATCAGTCAGCCTTCATTTTCACTCGAAGGATACACAGCGTGACCTTCATTTCCAGTTCAGCAGAGAAACACACAGGGAGTGAGACGTAAATTAAAAATAATATTTAATACATTTAAATCAACAATGGCAGATGAGTCATTTAAAACTATTATGAAGAAACAACCAAAGTAAGATTTAAAAAATATAATAAATAATAATAATAAAAAAAACTAAAGACTGAAACGGTTCAAGGACACATTCAACAACCAATGAGGTGATTCAGTAAAAAATAAATAACATCAGAAAAAAAGTCATTAAAATCACAATAATAATAATAATAATAATAATATTTTTTACCAAACAGCAGAGTGTGTTATGGGTATCATCTCTCTCCTCTAGGGTACATCAGTTGTACCCTGCTTATTGCAGTGCATTATGGGATTGGTTGAGTGCACTGATAATTGTCCACTGTTTTCGGACACAATTTACGCAATGGTGGAATCCCAAAACAGTGGATCTTTATTTAAAGCATGTGGATCTGTAGAGGTGAAAAACCACTTCCTGTTATCACACACAAACACACACACACACACACAAACACACACGGTTACTTTAAAATAAAATGGTTAAAAAGTTCAGTTTTCTTTGGTTAACACTGTGTGTGTGTGTGTGTGTGTGTGTGTGTGTGTGTGTGTGTGTGTAGGTCAAGATGATTATGATCGTCTGCGACCGCTGTCCTATCAGAACGCAGATCTCATCCTCGTCTGCTACGATGTCACAAACCCCACCAGCTACGACAACATCTTAATAAAGGTTAATCCAGTTTAATTGAATTTGAATTAAAGTAAATCTGAACAGAAATCTGAGTGTGTGTAAGGCCTATTAAAACAGACTGACTGCTGCTTTAACCCTCTGTGTGCTGTAGTGGTTCCCGGAGGTTAATCATTTCTGTCGCGACATTCCCACCATCCTCATCGGCTGCAAAACTGACCTGAGGAAAGACAAAGAGAAAACCAGGAGACTCAAAGCTGAGGGGAAAGACCCAATCACTTACACACAGGTGAGAGAGAGAGAGAGAGAGAGAGAGAGAGAGAGAGAGAGAGAGAGAGAGGGAGGGAGAGACAGAGAGAGAGAGAGAGAGAGAGAGAGAGGGAGAGAGAGAGAGAGAGAGAGAGAGAGAGAGAGAGAGAGAGAGAGAGGGAGGGAGAGACAGAGAGAGAGAGAGAGAGAGAGAGAGAGGGAGAGAGAGAGAGAGAGAGAGAGAGAGAGAGAGAGAGAGAGAGAGAGAGAGGGAGGGAGGGAGAGAGACAGAGAGAGGGAGGGAGAAAGAGACAGAGAGAGAGACAGAGTGTGTGTGAGAGAGAGTGTGAGAGAGAAACAGAGAGTGTGTGTGTGTGTGAGAGAGAGTGAGAGAGAGAAACAGAAAGAGAGAGTGTGTGTGTGTGTGAGAGAGAGAGAGAGACAGAGAGAGAGAGATTGAGAGAGAGAAAGAGAGTGAGAGAGACAAAGAGAGAGAGAGTGAAAGAGAGAGAGAGGGACAGAGAGAGAGAGAAAGAGAGAGAGAGAGTGAGAGAGACAAAGAGAGAGAGAGTGAAAGAGAGAGAGGGACAGAGAAAGAGAGAGAGAGTGAGAGAGACAAAGAGAGAGAGAGTGAAAGAGAGAGAGAGGGACAGAGAGAGAGAGAGAGAATGAGAGAAACAGAGAGAGTGTGTGTGTGTGTGTGTGTGAGAGAGAGAGAGAGAGAGAGAGAGAGCACTGGTGGAATAAGAGCATTCATGTCATATATTTCTGTTAATTAATTTTAAATCATTTCTGGTTTGTTTAATTCTGGTGCTGCAGGGGGAGGAGACTCAGAGGCAGATGAAATCTGAGCTTTATCTCGAGTGTTCGGCCAAATACAGCGAGAACGTGGAGGACATCTTTAAAGAGGCGACGAAACTCGCCCTGGCGTCCCGCCGCAAACTCAGAAAAGCCCGGAAAAAGAAGAAAGCCTGCTCCATCCTCTGAGAACAGCAGGATAAACACGGCAGGACCTTCAGGAACTTTAAAAACCCCCAAAGAATATTCACTGTCTTCAGAAACATTGCAGGAAATTTTAGGAAAACCCAGAAGCTCTCAGAACGTTTACGATCTTTCAGACGCTCGCAGGAACATTCAGGACCCTCCAGAAAAGTTTAGAAACGTCCAGAGTCTCAGGGAATAGAGTCTCAGGACAGATAATTATTACCCTCTTTTTATGTGGAAAATGGCCGTGGGGGCTCCTGTGGGGGTCGTGGGTTGCTGGTTCGATCCCCGGTGATCCCCTGGTCCCTCTCCCCCGCTGTGGGCATTTATGACCTGAAGTGGCAGTCTTGGGCAGTTAGTGCTCTCCTCTAAGCGTGTAGAGCTGCAGTGATGCTGCAGGAGCATATTAATGTAAAACTGTCATTCGTAACTGGAGAGGATTTATTATTTTGTTTTTATGACTATTGTTAGTTTATATTCTAATTATTTTATGAATGTAATGTTTATCCGTGTTTGTGACGGAGGTTCTCTGCAGGTGCTAAATGCAAGAGTGTGTTTTGCACAGATTCAGTTGGAGACGATCCGCTGATATTCGCTGCTATCGGCCCGTCAACGTTCCCCAGGACACAGGCTCCACTTCAGGTTCCTTCAGGGACAGAGTCAGTAGCTGGTTCACGGCTCTGTGGCCGTTCTTCCACTGCACGAGTTACAGCTCAGGACTCAGGACTAAATCTCACCCATTTCAAACTTAATACATCGCCCCACGCAAATTTACTCCCCCATGCAGCAGTGCTCTGCCCTGGCCGTGTCCTCTGACGCGCTCCGTACCGTCTCTGCTCTGTCTGAGGGGACACGGAGGCAGCCCTGACTGCTGCTGTTTCAAAACAGGAGACACACAACTCTACAACAGAGAGACACAATAAAATACAGCTAACAACACTGTCCTCTGAGAACTCCTCATTTCCACACACACACACTTCACAAGGCGATGAGAAATACAAAGACTCAGTGTGACCAGGGCTTTAGAAAACACACATCTTCTGCAGTGAGGTTCTCTCTCGTTCACCCTCTGACTTCCACAATCTTTTTGCTGGACGCCTTCTCCCTCCGTCCTTTGTCTTTCAGCTGAGCCGTGAGGTGTGTGTGATACACAGGTAAACCATTCGGTCTGAGGGAAATGACTGAACAGGGTGTTTACAGTGGCTCCGGTGGCTTTTATGCACCTCATTGTGGAACACAGAAATATGTAATGGCTCTTATTTGTTTTTCTGCGTGAGAGAAACGCAGTCTCAGCACATCCCCTGAGTCATCATCCAGAGGGAGGAGGACACGAAGAAGTGGAGAGAGCCTCAGCAGCCTCTCCACTAATGTCCCCTCTGATCAATACCAGGATCATTAGGTTCTACATATAATACATACAAATATATACAAATATACACACATGAACTAAATGAAAATGTATATAAATATATAACAAAGACATTTGTTGTTCATTATGAAAAAGTAGTGTTAGTGAGCGTTATTAAATATAAAACGATATAAAGGTAATTATATTAATGTATATGTAGTTAAAATGAATATTATCTACAATAATCATAAACACACATTGTTACAACTATTATAAACACTTTAATAGACAACAGAGGGGCTCACGACGGTGGTGTGTTTAAATCTAGAGCTTTTAACCGAAGCTGAAGAGCTTCTTCACTGTTGGAGGCAGATGAAATTTGTAAAAGAAAATGTCACGTTTGTGGCAGTGATTATCCAGTTATTCTCCGGACTGAGTTTTAATGATTATTCCTGAAAGCCTCTATCTCCACCACTGCTCTCCTGAACGAAAACAATATATATTAATATTTTCATATTTATTTATTTTTTATTTCTGCGAGTGTTTGTGGTTTTAATGGGGGATGTATTCAGAGTGTAGTGAAGAACAGAAGTTAAATCAACTTGTGATTTTCCTCAGAGGATCCGTGAGAAACACCCTGACACTGCCGATCTGAAAGGATATAAAACACAGAGGAGCTCCAGGGTTTTAACCCCGTATAAATTGGGAAATTAACTATTTAATTAATTAATTAATATAGGGTGACCAGACGTCCTCTTTTACCCGGACATGTCCTCTTTTTTAGACTTAAAAAAAATGTCCGGGCTGAATTTCACAAACGTCCGGCATTTTGTTTTTCTAGAGCTTACATAGAACTTCGAGAAGTTTCGCTCACAAACTAGTCCCGCCCTCCCCTACTCCGATTGGTTCGCTTGAGTGAGAAGGGGGCGTGATAAAGTAGCCTAAAATCTTCTGATTGGACGGTCTGACTGTAGCGCTACCGTTATTGGTCGATAACCTTCTCTGTAAACATTTAATTGGTCAGTGCACGGCAGTAGTCCTTGTTTACGTCACGCCTAGCTCATATACCCACCC
The DNA here is from genome assembly GCF_029633855.1 of Hoplias malabaricus. NCBI lineage: Eukaryota > Metazoa > Chordata > Actinopteri > Characiformes > Erythrinidae > Hoplias > Hoplias malabaricus. The sequence goes on from NC_089817.1 coordinate 2,715,451, forward strand.
TCATCTCGAGCAGCTATACCGAAACGTAAATGTAAGTTCTCGGATGAATTAAAAAAGAAACTCCCATGTTTTCCATGTGTAGCAAATAAAGGTGTAAAGGACCTAAAAGCACACCCCCCACAGAATCCACTCTCCTATAAGAGCGCCATAAAAAATGGGGGATAGAGAAGGATTTTTTTTTTTACCTCATTTAAAGCACTTGATTTATTGATTGTTGTTGTATTGATTGTACATTGCCATGTAAAGATGTATTTTCAAAAATTTTCTGAAAAAGTTTTACTTATTTAACCTTTATTTAAGCAGGAAATCCCTTGAGACACCACAACATTTCCAGTTACAGGAGTTTTAAAACTGAGCATAAAAAGACAAATATAGTTTTTAAAACAAATCACCAACATGTTGTTCCTAGCTTTGAATAATGACGACACATTGGTTCGAGACTCGCCACGAGAACCACCTTAAACTTAAAGTTCTCTCTCACACAGACACTTCTCCCGAACCTTCTCCTCTAGAACACACTTCCGTTCTCCATGTTCCTGCAGAGAAACAGTCATTAGCTCCTCCCCCAGGCTCCGCTCACCCAAAGAGCAGCTGTAGCACTCTACGCTAACGTTAGCATGCTGGCTAACAGCAGTCTCAGGGCTCACAAGTCTTTGGGAAGTTCTTTTTAAATGTTGTAAATAAATAAATAATTTCAGAGAAAATGTTTAATAATTATTAAAGAAACAACTACTCGTTTTACTAGCTCAAGTTCAAATAAACAAATATGAACATTTTAAAAACACACATTTTAGCATCAGCCCCCCCGGGACAGAGGAGCTGGCCGGAACTAATCCTCCAACACCAGCATCTGACCTTAGACATGTTTATAAGGCTGAGCGCCATTAAATCCTCACAGCAATGTTCCAGTTCAGAAGAGCAGAGGCTGTTCCTGTGGTGAAAAAGAACCCACTTCTGGTTAAAGCCCCTCCTGGACATTTACAGGAGTGGCTTTTACATTTAGTTCGCTGGACACTGTTCTACTGCTCTGTTTATTTAAAGAAAGCAGCGCTGACCCTGAGTTTAATGAGTGTTCCTCTTTATAAACTGATAAGAAGGGTTTAAAGAGGGGTGAATGTTTTACCCACAATTTGGGGACCTCCATGTGTAAGCTTTAGACGGTAATGTTATGGGAACAAGAAGAAAGTCCCCACAACAATTTTTACATTTGATGAGGAAGACATGTTAGGATTGGGGTAAGGGTTAAAGGCAATGTAGGTGATTCTGGAGAGCTACTGCTCACACAGTAAAACACATACCCACCTCTTGTTTGTGTTCATTCAGAAGCTCCACATCTTTTAAGGTGGAGTGGTGTGTGTGAGTAAGAAGCGACTATCTTTTAATGTGGAGCGGTGTGTGTGAGTAAGAAGCGACTGTATCTTTTAATGTGGAGCGGTGTGTGTGAGTAAGAAGCGACTGTATCTTTTAAGGTGGAGCGGTGTGTGTGAGTAAGAAGCGACTGTATCTTTTAAGGTGGAGCGGTGTGTGTGAGTAAGAAGCGACTGTATCTTTTAAGGTGGAGCGGTGTGTGTGAGTAAGAAGCGACTGTATCTTTTAAGGTGGAGCGGTGTGTGTGAGTAAGAAGCGACTGTATCTTTTAAGGTGGAGCGGTGTGTGTGAGTAAGAAGCGGCTGTATCTTTTAATGTGGAGCGGTGTGTGTGAGTAAGAAGCGACTGTATCTTTTAAGGTGGAGCGGTGTGTGTGAGTAAGAAGCGACTGTATCTTTTAAGGTGGAGCGGTGTGTGTGAGTAAGAAGCGACTGTATCTTTTAAGGTGGAGCGGTGTGTGTGAGTAAGAAGCGACTGTATCTTTTAAGGTGGAGTGGTGTGTGTGAGTAAGAAGCGGCTGTATCTTTTAATGTGGAGCGGTGTGTGTGAGTAAGAAGCGACTGTATCTTTTAAGGTGGAGCGGTGTGTGTGAGTAAGAAGCGACTGTATCTTTTAAGGTGGAGCGGTGTGTGTGAGTAAGAAGCGACTGTATCTTTTAAGGTGGAGCGGTGTGTGTGAGTAAGAAGCGGCTGTATCTTTTAAGGTGGAGCGGTGTGTGTGAGTAAGAAGTGACTGTATCTTTTAAGGTGGAGCGGTATGTGTGAGTAAGAAGTGACTTTATCTTTTAAGGTGGAGCCGTGTGTGTGAGTAAGAAGTGACTGTATCTTTTAATGTGGAGCGGTGTGTGTGAGTAAGAAGTGACTGTATCTTTTAATGTGGAGCGGTGTGTGTGAGTAAGAAGCGACTATCTTTTAAGGTAGAGCGGTGTGTGTGTGAGTAAGAAGCGACTGTATATTCTAAGGTGGAGCGGTGTGTATGAGTAAGAAGCGACTATCATTTAAGGTGGAGCGGTGTGTGTGAGTAAGAAGCGACTGTATCTTTTAAGGTGGAGCGGTGTGTGTGAGTAAGAAGCGACTATCTTTTAAGGTGGAGCGGTGTGTGTGAGTAAGAAGCGAAGGTATCTTTTTATGTGGAGTGGTGTGTGTGAGTAAGAAGCGACTATCTTTTAAGGTGGAGCGGTGTGTGTGTGAGTAAGAAGCGACTGTATATTCTAAGGTGGAGCGGTGTGTATGAGTAAGAAGCGACTACCTTTTAAGGTGGAGCGGTGTGTGTGAGTAAGAAGCGACTATCTTTTAAGGTGGAGCGGTGTGTGTGAGTAAGAAGCGACTGTATATTCTAAGGTGGAGCGGTGTGTATGAGTAAGAAGCGACTATCATTTAAGGTGGAGCGGTGTGTGTGAGTAAGAAGCGACTGTATCTTTTAAGGTTGAGCGGTGTGTGTGAGTAAGAAGCGACTATCTTTTAAGGTGGAGCGGTGTGTGTGAGTAAGAAGCGAAGGTATCTTTTTATGTGGAGTGGTGTGTGTGAGTAAGAAGCGACTATCTTTTAAGGTGGAGCGGTGTGTGTGAGTAAGAAGCGACTGTATATTCTAAGGTGGAGCGGTGTGTATGAGTAAGAAGCGACTATCATTTAAGGTGGAGCGGTGTGTGTGAGTAAGAAGCGACTGTATCTTTTAAGGTTGAGCGGTGTGTGTGAGTAAGAAGCGACTATCTTTTAAGGTGGAGCGGTGTGTGTGAGTAAGAAGCGAAGGTATCTTTTTATGTGGAGTGGTGTGTGTGAGTAAGAAGCGACTATCTTTTAAGGTGGAGCGGTATGTGTGAGTAAGAAGTGACTGTATCTTTTAAGGTGGAGCGGTGTGTATGAGTAAGAAGTGACTATCTTTTAAGGTGGAGCGGTATGTGTGAGTAAGAAGTGACTATCTTTTAAGGTGGAGCCGTGTGTGTGAGTAAGAAGTGACTGTATCTTTTAATGTGGAGCGGTGTGTGTGAGTAAGAAGTGAATGTATCTTTTAATGTGGAGCGGTGTGTGTGAGTAAGAAGTGACTATCTTTTAAGGTAGAGCGGTGTGTGTGTGAGTAAGAAGCGACTGTATATTCTAAGGTGGAGCGGTGTGTATGAGTAAGAAGCGACTATCATTTAAGGTGGAGCGGTGTGTGTGAGTAAGAAGCGACTGTATCTTTTAAGGTGGAGCGGTGTGTGTGAGTAAGAAGCGAAGGTATCTTTTTATGTGGAGTGGTGTGTGTGAGTAAGAAGCGACTATCTTTTAAGGTGGAGCGGTGTGTGTGTGAGTAAGAAGCGACTGTATATTCTAAGGTGGAGCGGTGTATATGAGTAAGAAGCGACTACCTTTTAAGGTGGAGCGGTGTGTGTGCGTAAGAAGCGACTATCTTTTAATGTGGAGCGGTGTGTGTGAGTAAGAAGCGACTGTATCTTTTAAGGTGGAGCGGTGTGTGTGAGTAAGAAGCGGCTGTATCTTTTAATGTGGAGCGGTGTGTGTGAGTAAGAAGCGACTGTATCTTTTAAGGTGGAGCGGTGTGTGTGAGTAAGAAGCGACTGTATCTTTTAAGGTGGAGCGGTGTGTGTGAGTAAGAAGCGACTGTATCTTTTAAGGTGGAGCGGTGTGTGTGAGTAAGAAGCGACTGTATCTTTTAAGGTGGAGCGGTGTGTGTGAGTAAGAAGCGACTGTATCTTTTAAGGTGGAGCGGTGTGTGTGAGTAAGAAGCGGCTGTATCTTTTAATGTGGAGCGGTGTGTGTGAGTAAGAAGCGACTGTATCTTTTAAGGTGGAGCGGTGTGTGTGAGTAAGAAGCGACTGTATCTTTTAAGGTGGAGCGGTGTGTATGAGTAAGAAGCGACTGTATCTTTTAAGGTGGAGCGGTGTGTGTGAGTAAGAAGCGGCTGTATCTTTTAAGGTGGAGCGGTGTGTGTGAGTAAGAAGTGACTGTATCTTTTAAGGTGGAGCGGTATGTGTGAGTAAGAAGTGACTTTATCTTTTAAGGTGGAGCCGTGTGTGTGAGTAAGAAGTGACTGTATCTTTTAATGTGGAGCGGTGTGTGTGAGTAAGAAGTGACTGTATCTTTTAATGTGGAGCGGTGTGTGTGAGTAAGAAGCGACTATCTTTTAAGGTAGAGCGGTGTGTGTGTGAGTAAGAAGCGACTGTATATTCTAAGGTGGAGCGGTGTGTATGAGTAAGAAGCGACTGTATCTTTTAAGGTGGAGCGGTGTGTGTGAGTAAGAAGCGACTGTATCTTTTAAGGTGGAGCGGTGTGTGTGAGTAAGAAGCGACTATCTTTTAAGGTGGAGCGGTGTGTGTGAGTAAGAAGCGAAGGTATCTTTTTATGTGGAGTGGTGTGTGTGAGTAAGAAGCGACTATCTTTTAAGGTGGAGCGGTGTGTGTGTGAGTAAGAAGCGACTGTATATTCTAAGGTGGAGCGGTGTGTATGAGTAAGAAGCGACTACCTTTTAAGGTGGAGCGGTGTGTGTGAGTAAGAAGCGACTATCTTTTAAGGTGGAGCGGTGTGTGTGAGTAAGAAGCGACTGTATATTCTAAGGTGGAGCGGTGTGTATGAGTAAGAAGCGACTATCATTTAAGGTGGAGCGGTGTGTGTGAGTAAGAAGCGACTGTATCTTTTAAGGTTGAGCGGTGTGTGTGAGTAAGAAGCGACTATCTTTTAAGGTGGAGCGGTGTGTGTGAGTAAGAAGCGAAGGTATCTTTTTATGTGGAGTGGTGTGTGTGAGTAAGAAGCGACTATCTTTTAAGGTGGAGCGGTGTGTGTGAGTAAGAAGCGACTGTATATTCTAAGGTGGAGCGGTGTGTATGAGTAAGAAGCGACTATCATTTAAGGTGGAGCGGTGTGTGTGAGTAAGAAGCGACTGTATCTTTTAAGGTGGAGCGGTGTGTGTGAGTAAGAAGCGACTATCTTTTAAGGTGGAGCGGTGTGTGTGAGTAAGAAGTGACTTTATCTTTTAAGGTGGAGCCGTGTGTGTGAGTAAGAAGTGACTGTATCTTTTAATGTGGAGCGGTGTGTGTGAGTAAGAAGTGACTGTATCTTTTAATGTGGAGCGGTGTGTGTGAGTAAGAAGCGACTATCTTTTAAGGTAGAGCGGTGTGTGTGTGAGTAAGAAGCGACTGTATATTCTAAGGTGGAGCGGTGTGTATGAGTAAGAAGCGACTGTATCTTTTAAGGTGGAGCGGTGTGTGTGAGTAAGAAGCGACTGTATCTTTTAAGGTGGAGCGGTGTGTGTGAGTAAGAAGCGACTATCTTTTAAGGTGGAGCGGTGTGTGTGAGTAAGAAGCGAAGGTATCTTTTTATGTGGAGTGGTGTGTGTGAGTAAGAAGCGACTATCTTTTAAGGTGGAGCGGTGTGTGTGTGAGTAAGAAGCGACTGTATATTCTAAGGTGGAGCGGTGTGTATGAGTAAGAAGCGACTACCTTTTAAGGTGGAGCGGTGTGTGTGAGTAAGAAGCGACTATCTTTTAAGGTGGAGCGGTGTGTGTGAGTAAGAAGCGACTGTATATTCTAAGGTGGAGCGGTGTGTATGAGTAAGAAGCGACTATCATTTAAGGTGGAGCGGTGTGTGTGAGTAAGAAGCGACTGTATCTTTTAAGGTTGAGCGGTGTGTGTGAGTAAGAAGCGACTATCTTTTAAGGTGGAGCGGTGTGTGTGAGTAAGAAGCGAAGGTATCTTTTTATGTGGAGTGGTGTGTGTGAGTAAGAAGCGACTATCTTTTAAGGTGGAGCGGTGTGTGTGAGTAAGAAGCGACTGTATATTCTAAGGTGGAGCGGTGTGTATGAGTAAGAAGCGACTATCATTTAAGGTGGAGCGGTGTGTGTGAGTAAGAAGCGACTGTATCTTTTAAGGTGGAGCGGTGTGTGTGAGTAAGAAGCGACTATCTTTTAAGGTGGAGCGGTGTGTGTGAGTAAGAAGCGAAGGTATCTTTTAATGTGGAGCGGTGTGTGTTAGTAAGAAGTGACTATATTTTAAGGTGGAGTGGTGTGTGTGAGTAAGAAGCGACTGTATATTTTAAGGTGGAGTGGTGTGTGTGAGTAAGAAGCGACTGTATCCTTTAAGGTAGAGCGGTGTGTGTGAGTAAGAAGCGACTGTATCCTTTAAGGTGGAGCGGTGTGTGTGAGTAAGAAGCCACTGTATTTTTTAAGGTGGAGCGGTGTGTGTGAGTAAGAAGCGACTATCTTGTTGGTGTCTGAAGTGTAAATTGTCTGTAAGTGTTTATTAACTGTTTGAATTCCCACAGAAACTCATGTGTAACTCGAGCTGTTTAGTTTTGTAGCACTTTCCCTCTGTGTTTACTTTCATGCAGATAGCGCTCTCCTGAATTTAGAGTCAGTTCCACCTTAAGTAATGTAACTGAAACAGCAAAAATAAGTCAGTGTTACCCCTCTATGGAGCAGGAACAGAGCAACATCCTCATCTCGGTTGGTGCTTTTCAACATTCAGAGACTCTCCCAGGCCCTTAGAATTTGCTTTCCACAGGAAGTAGCGATTTGCCCATCACTGCTCAGAACGGTCTGACAGACTTACAGTGAAAAGTAGTGTTTTAATCATGTTGAAAAGTGTATATTTAATTCACACATTGTAACACAGCTGTTCATGATGCAATAAAACTTTTTTTATGAATTCTTAGTTCCCATAATCTTTGATAGACTACTCATGCCTTCTTTTGTGACATTCGAACCCGTCTGGATCTAAACGACTATCTTATATTTCTCACTGTGATTATTGTATGAATATTTTTTCTTCACATCTTTGACTAATTCTACAGAAATGAATGACAGTAAATAGATGTTGGTGTGTGAGGGAGATATGGGGTAAAGTGTGAGACCAGATCATTTTCCCTACAACCAGCAAAACACATCTAAAAACAGGCGAATAAAGTCATAACATTCTTCTCTGAAAACGAAACATTAGCTTTCCCCTGGGTTTAAGCTGATTTCACTTTGTGTTTATCGTTTACAGCGTGGCTCTGCTGTAGTTTGATGGTTAGTGTGTAACCTTTCCTCTGCTTGGTGCAGACACTGCGGTCTGTCGCCTCAGCACCTGTTTACTCTTCACCTGAGCACAGGAAACACACGCTGCCACAGACAGCAGCTCACCGCAGTCTCAGTCTCCGTCTCAGTCTCAAACAGAGGGTGAATTAGTTTCCAACTGAATGCGAACATCACTTTAAACTCCTGAATAAACATCGCTTAAAGATGGACTGTGATTTTAAAATTAACCGCCAAACTGGCAGCAGTCGAGTCCAGCTTTGTCCCCCTGAGGCAGCTGGCAAAGAAGTAAAGTGTAAGCTCAGAGGAGATAGAGCCTTTTCAATCACTGCACCTCAATTAAGGAACAACCTACCATTATATATTAGCTAAAAATATATATTTAATACATTATAACCCATTTTAGTCCTTGGCTTTAAACCCAGCATTTGATTTATTTGTTTTTGTCTACTCTCTGAATCTGGTCCTGCTCCTGGCACCGGGTTCTTTTTTAGTCGTTTTTTTTAGACTAAATGTGTAAACCCTGCAGAGCTCTGATTGGCCAGAGACCTGTCAATCACCAGGAAACACAGAGCTCCAGCACAAACACGCCGCTTGTAAAATCTCTGAAGTTACAGCAGCGTTCACATTAGTTTTTATCCGACTCTCAGCAGCAGCTCGTAACATTCCCCCGAGGGGTTTCTGAAGAGGGTCAGATGCTCCTTGGGTCGGTGGCTGAGGAAAATCTCCAGCGAAAGACAAACGTGTGACAACTGCTCTGTGAGGAACTGGGGGCGGAACAACAACAACACACCACACAGCAGCAAACAGCACCTGACTTTACCACCTTGGTGTTGTGGTTTCAAAAGCCCGTGGCTCCTGTAACAGAAACATCACCAGCTCCATTTCCCAGTGGAATAAGCACCAATAACTGAATCCGGGTCTGAACAAAGCTGCAGTGTTAAAATGTCCTTAAACTGACACCTAGTGGCCTGGAGGTTTCATATTTCATACTTAAATTACTTTAAGCACGGCTTCCCCTGGTGGGGGACCCGCTCTGTGGAGAATAAATAGTTCATTAAGTGTCAACAGAAGAGGGTCAGTGTCAAGAGATCAGACTCACGCTCTGGGGCTTTAGGAGAAAGTCTGTAACACTGAGCTTTTATTCATCATCATCATCATCACTGTACAGCATCAGCAGCATTATTCTCCACACACACACACACACACACACACACACACACACACACCTGTCCCTTTGACCTGACCGTGTGACTCCCAGCGAAATGCGAAATAAAGTGGACCTGTGATTCTATGTAAACATTCATGCACTGACCCCAAACTGACCCCAGCTTTGTTCGCTACCGAAGTGCAGCGCCTTAAAACTCAGTGGTGCGCAGCGTCCTAGCCCCAAAATTACAGTTAAAACCTGGTAACAGCCGAGAATAGAGCCCCAGAGAGAGAGAGAGAGAGAGAGAGAGAGAGAGAGCGAGAGATGGAAGAGTAGTGAGAGCTGCTCTCGGCCCCTGGGGGCCACAGTCTCTGTAGTGTTTACAGCTGAAACGCTCCACAGACAGAAACTCAGTCACTCTCTGTGCTCCTTCTCCTCGATCTCCTCTGTGCTCTGTTCCATGTTCTTCAGGTTGTTCTCCTGGATCTCATCCATGTTCTCCTCTGTGTATTTTTCCATGTTCTTGAGGTTTTTCTGGATCTTTGTTGGGTTCTTCTCTGGGTTCTTCTGAATTTTCTGATGAACTACCTTCACCGTGGTCAGGAAATTCCCCAAAAACAGCACCAGAAACGTCAGCGCCAGCATCAGCACCTGCAGAGCACAAGGAGAGCGTCCTGAGGCAGAGCAACGGCTCGCAAATGTTTTAAGACAAATCTTTGAAGGAAATTTGAACCAAATTTCTCCACAAATTCAGTCAATGCCAGTTCCACACGGCACTGGAGCTAGAGCAGTGAAGCCAAGCAGCTTCAAACAATGTGTGCAGCTGTAGCTGACTGCCACTGCTCTGTGAGTGAGTGAATGAGTGAGTGAGTGAGTGAGACACAATATCAGAAATCATTGTGTAGGGGTGTGTGTGTTTGTGTTACCTGCCACTCTTTGCAGTCCTCCCGTGCCGCCAGTCGGAACAGAGTCACTGAGTTATAGAGCTGCCAGAACTACACCAAAAACACACAATTAATCAACTATTAAAACACACACACACCAACACTGCTATCATATACACACACACACACACACACACCACATGATGTATAACACACGCTATAAGTCTGACACCTTTGTAGACCCCTCTAATGATTCCTGAATTCAGTTCAAAGCTCACTCATAGTGGACAGTGTAAAGCAGTGGCACATGAACCTCATATCCCCATCCCCAATGAACTGTGGAACTGTGTTCTCTGGAGCGATGGGGTTCCTCTGGTGTGTGGAACAGTGGAACTGTGTTCTCTGGAGCGATGGGGTTCCTCTGGTGTGTGGAACAGTGGAACTGTGTTCTCTGGAGCGATGGGGTTCCTCTGGTGTGTGGAAGAGTGGAACTGTGTTCTCTGGAGCGATGGGGTTCCTCTGGTGTGTGGAACAGTGGAACTGTGTTCTCTGGAGCGATGAAGTTCCTCTGGTGTGTGGAACAGTGGAACTGTGTTCTCTGGAGCGATGAAGTTCCTCTGGTGTGTGGAACAGTGGAACTGTGTTCTCTGGAGCGATGGAGTTCCTCTGGTGTGTGGAACAGTGGAACTGTGTTCTCTGGAGCGATGGGGTTCCTCTGGTGTGTGGAACAGTGGAACTGTGTTCTCTGGAGTGATGGGGTTCCTCTGGTGTGTGGAACAGTGGAACTGTGTTCTCTGGAGCGATGGGGTTCCTCTGGTGTGTGGAACAGTGGAACTGTGTTCTCTGGAGCGATGGGGTTCCTCTGGTGTGTGGAACAGTGGAACTGTGTTCTCTGGAGCGATGAAGTTCCTCTGGTGTGTGGAACAGTGGAACTGTGTTCTCTGGAGCGATGAAGTTCCTCTGGTGTGTGGAACAGTGGAACTGTGTTCTCTGGAGCGATGGGGTTCCTCTGGTGTGTGGAACAGTGGAACTGTGTTCTCTGGAGCGATGGGGTTCCTCTGGTGTGTGGAACAGTGGAACTGTGTTCTCTGGAGCGATGGGGTTCCTCTGGTGTGTGGAAGAGTGGAACTGTGTTCTCTGGAGCGATGGGGTTCCTCTGGTGTGTGGAACAGTGGAACTGTGTTCTCTGGAGCGATGAAGTTCCTCTGGTGTGTGGAACAGTGGAACTGTGTTCTCTGGAGCGATGAAGTTCCTCTGGTGTGTGGAACAGTGGAACTGTGTTCTCTGGAGCGATGGGGTTCCTCTGGTGTGTGGAACAGTGGAACTGTGTTCTCTGGAGCGATGGGGTTCCTCTGGTGTGTGGAACAGTGGAACTGTGTTCTCTGGAGCGATGAAGTTCCTCTGGTGTGTGGAACAGTGGAACTGTGTTCTCTGGAGCGATGAAGTTCCTCTGGTGTGTGGAACAGTGGAACTGTGTTCTCTGGAGCGATGGGGTTCCTCTGGTGTGTGGAACAGTGGAACTGTGTTCTCTGGAGCGATGGAGTTCCTCTGGTGTGTGGAACAGTGGAACTGTGTTCTCTGGAGCGATGGGGTTCCTCTGGTGTGTGGAACAGTGGAACTGTGTTCTCTGGGGTGAGTTGGAGTGGTGAGTTTTATCCAGAACTAATCCCCAACACCAGCCCCTGACCCTCACCGATGATGATGATGTGAAGGCTGAACTCCATCAGGTCCTCACAGCTATGTTCTATCCCCTGGTGTAAAGCCCCCCCCCTGGTCCTAACAGTGTAAGTGCAGATAAAGGAGGTGTGAGGGTGGGTCGGGACTCACGTGTCCGAAGAAGAGAAACGGGAGCAGGAAAGTTAAACCCCTCCACATCCACGACTGGAAGCCCTCTAAAACAGAAGCAGACACACTCTAAACCAGAGGAAGGCACACTATGGAGCCCCCTGTTGGATGCAGAAGGAACTACAGGGCGACGGAGGCATAGAGAAGTGAAAATGAAAAAATAAAAGATTGTCATAAATCGGTTTTTAGTTTTTGACTCTGACATTTACTTATTTTACACTAATTCAGTGCCTTGTTTATTTATTTGTAGTTTATTCATTTTTAGAATAAACACAGTGTTTAGAGGCTAATGGAGAACAGAGGAGAAGCTCATCGTCTGCCAATTTTACACCAGTATCATTTAATAATACAGTCTAAGATGAGAGAGACACAGAGATTGAGACAGTTGTGAGAGCTGCTCTCAGCCCCGGGGGCGGTGGTCTCTGTCGTGCTGAGAGTGATACAGGTTGGACAGACAAACAGACAGACAGACAGACAGACTGCGGTGTGGAAGGATGTGGAAGAGTGGACTATCGTATAAACGTCAACTCACCCACGGTGAGATCGAGCTGATTCCTCTCTCCCAGAGCACGGAGCCGGTACAGACAGCCGCTCTGATAGTAATACTGCAGAAACTGCACAAAGCCTACCACACACACACACACACACCAGGTCAAACATATACACACACACACACACACACCAGGTCAAACATATACACACACACACACACACACCAGGTCAAACATATACACACACACACACACACACACACACACACACCAGGTCAAACATATACACACACACACACACCAGGTCAAACATATACACACACACACACACCAGGTCAAACATATACACACACACACACCAGGTCAAACATATACACACACACACACCAGGTCAAACATATACACACACACACACACACCAGGTCAAACATATACACACACACACACACACCAGGTCAAACATATATACACACACACACACACCAGGTCAAACATATACACACACACACACACACACACCAGGTCAAACATATACACACACACACACACACACCAGGTCAAACATATACACACACACACACACACACCAGGTCAAACATATACACACACACACACACACACACCAGGTCAAACATATATACACACACACACACACACCAGGTCAAACATATACACACACACACACACACACACACACACACACCAGGTCAAACACATACACACACACACACACCAGGTCAAACACATACACACACACACACACCAGGTCAAACATATACACACACACACACCAGGTCAAACATATACACACACACACACACCAGGTCAAACATACACACACACACACACACACACACACCAGGTCAAACATATACACACACACACACACCAGGTCAAACATATACACACACCAGGTCAAACATATACACACACACACACACCAGGTCAAACATATACACACACACACACACACCAGGTCAAACATATACACACACACACACACACACCAGGTCAAACATATACACACACACACACACACACCAGGTCAAACATATACACACACACACACACCAGGTCAAACATATACACACACACACACACCAGGTCAAACATATACACACACACACACACCAGGTCAAACATATACACACACACACACACCAGGTCAAACATATACACACACACACACACCAGGTCAAACATATACACACACACACACACACCAGGTCAAACATATACACACACACACACACACACCAGGTCAAACATATACACACACACACCAGGTCAAACATATACACACACACACCAGGTCAAACATATACACACACACACCAGGTCAAACATATACACACACACACCAGGTCAAACATATACACACACACACACACACACACCAGGTCAAACATATACACACACACACACACACACCAGGTCAAACATATACACACACACACACACACACACCAGGTCAAACATATATACACACACACACACCAGGTCAAACATATACACACACACACACACACCAGGTCAAACATATACACACACACACACCAGGTCAAACATATACACACACACACACCAGGTCAAACATATACACACACACACACCAGGTCAAACATATACACACACACACACACACACCAGGTCAAACATATACACACACACACACACACACCAGGTCAAACATATACACACACACACACACACCAGGTCAAACATATACACACACACACACACACCAGGTCAAACAAATACACACACACACACACACACCAGGTCAAACATATACACACACACACACACACACCAGGTCAAACATATACACACACACACACACACACCAGGTCAAACATATACACACACACACACACACACCAGGTCAAACATATACACACACACACACACACACCAGGTCAAACATATACACACACACACACACACACCAGGTCAAACATATACACACACACACACACACACACCAGGTCAAACATATACACACACACACACACACACCAGGTCAAACATATACACACACACACACACACACCAGGTCAAACATATACACACACACACACACACCAGGTCAAACATATACACACACACACACACACACACACCAGGTCAAACATATACACACACACACACACCAGGTCAAACATATATACACACACACCAGGTCAAACATATACACACACACACACACCAGGTCAAACATACACACACACACACACACACACCAGGTCAAACATATACACACACACACACCAGGTCAAACATATACACACACACACACACCAGGTCAAACATATACACACACACACACACACACACACACACACACCAGGTCAAACATATACACACACACACCAGGTCAAACATATACACACACACACCAGGTCAAACATATACACACACACACACACACACACACACACCAGGTCAAACATATACACACACACACACACACACCAGGTCAAACATATACACACACACACCAGGTCAAACATATACACACACACACACACACACACACACCAGGTCAAACATATACACACACACACACACACACCAGGTCAAACATATACACACACACACCAGGTCAAACATATACACACACACACCAGGTCAAACATATACACACACACACACACCAGGTCAAACATATACACACACACACACACACACACACACACCAGGTCAAACATATACACACACACACACACACACACACACACCAGGTCAAACATATACACACACACACACACACACCAGGTCAAACATACACACACACACACACACACACACACCAGGTCAAACATACACACACACACACACACACACCAGGTCAAACATATACACACACACACACACACCAGGTCAAACATATACACACACACACACACACCAGGTCAAACATATACACACACACACACACACCAGGTCAAACATATACACACACACACACACACCAGGTCAAACATATACACACACACACACACACCAGGTCAAACATATACACACACACACACACACACCAGGTCAAACATATACACACACACACACACACACCAGGTCAAACATATACACACACACACACACACACCAGGTCAAACATATACACACACACACACACACACCAGGTCAAACATATACACACACACACACACACACCAGGTCAAACATATACACACACACACACCAGGTCAAACATATACACACACACACACCAGGTCAAACATATACACACACACACACCAGGTCAAACATATACACACACACACACACCAGGTCAAACACACACACACACCAGGTCAAACATACACACACACACACACCAGGTCAAACATATACACACACACACACACACACACCAGGTCAAACATATACACACACACACACCAGGTCAAACATATACACACACACACACACACACACACACCAGGTCAAACATATACACACACACACACACACACACACACACCAGGTCAAACATATACACACACACACACACACACACCAGGTCAAACATATACACACACACACACACACACACCAGGTCAAACATATACACACACACACACACACACACCAGGTCAAACATATACACACACACACACACACACACCAGGTCAAACATATACACACACACACACACACACACCAGGTCAAACATATACACACACACACACCAGGTCAAACATATACACACACACACACACACACACCAGGTCAAACATATACACACACACACACAAGTTCAAGTTGTGAACACAGGGCTCTCAGTGACACGGTGTAACCTCGTAGCACACACAGGACTCACTCTGGTAGATGGAAAAGGCCAGAAACTGGCTCCGGAACAGCTGATAGATCGGCCCCTCCGGCCTGCGGGACCAACAGGAGAGATGTAGTTAGTGTGGTCTCACTTCACCAAAATAATCTGGCACTGTGTACAGATCTTACTGCGGCTAAAGGATGCCCTCCGCAGGGCTGAAGCCATAGTACCTCTTAAAGAGAGACATTAAAAGAGGTTTAATCCCAAAACACTCCCCACACGTCCTGAAATGACTGAATCTAGGGATCTGTCCCAAAACCTAGTGAGCATTTTACATTAGGCCACCTTAAATACGCTGCCTACTGAGATACCTTATTTAAGGCGACATCAAGCCATTCCTCAGGTGTGAAGAAAATCCCATGATGCACTGCAAACACAAGTCCTGGAGCAAAAATAATTAAAATCGCGATAAAAACAGGGTGAGTAAAGTCCATGGCACTGAAACGCTTGCGCACGGTTGGCGGGAACAATCGTCTTTTAACTACAGCGTCTCCACACTATGCTGCATGAGGAGTTAGAACACTGCCGACTGAAACAGTTGCCTACGGAGTCTGTGCCTACTAAGGGAGCTCAGTAGATTTTGGGACAGACCTTAGTTCTCAATAATGCCGTATATATTTCTAACACAGTGTAGTTTATGAGTGATGTAGTTCACTGTAGAGGGAGCGAGGAGCTGTGTGTGTACAGTGTAGTTTATGACTGATGTAGTTCACTGTAGAGGGAGTGAGGAGTTGTGTGTGTACAGTGTAGTTTATGACTGATGTAGTTCACTGTAGAGGGAGTGAGGAGCTGTGTGTGTACAGTGTAGTTTATGACTGATGTAGTTCACTGTAGAGGGAGTGAGGAGCTGTGTGTGTACAGTGTAGTTTATGACTAATGTAGTTCACTGTAGAGGGAGTGAGGAGCTGTGTGTGTACAGTGTAGTTTATGACTGATGTAGTTCACTGTAGAGGGAGTGAGGAGCTGTGTGTGTACAGTGTAGTTTATGACTAATGTAGTTCACTGTAGAGGGAGAGAGGAGCTGTGTGTACAGTGTAGTTTATGACTGATGTAGTTCACTGTAGAGGGAGTGAGGAGCTGTGTGTGTACAGTGTAGTTTATGACTGATGTTGTTCACTGTAGAGGGAGTGAGGAGTTGTGTGTGTACAGTGTAGTTTATGACTGATGTAGTTCACTGTAGAGGGAGTGAGGAGCTGTGTGTGTACAGTGTAGTTTATGACTGATGTAGTTCACTGTAGAGGGAGTGAGGAGCTGTGTGTGTACAGTGTAGTTTATGACTAATGTAGTTCACTGTAGAGGGAGTGAGGAGCTGTGTGTGTACAGTGTAGTTTATGACTGATGTAGTTCACTGTAGAGGGAGTGAGGAGCTGTGTGTGTACAGTGTAGTTTATGACTAATGTAGTTCACTGTAGAGGGAGAGAGGAGCTGTGTGTACAGTGTAGTTTATGACTGATGTAGTTCACTGTAGAGGGAGTGAGGAGCTGTGTGTGTACAGTGTAGTTTATGACTGATGTAGTTCACTGTAGAGGGAGTGAGGAGCTGTGTGTGTACAGTGTAGTTTATGACTAATGTAGTTCACTGTAGAGGGAGAGAGGAGCTGTGTGTGTACAGTGTAGTTTGTGACTGATGTAGTTCACTGTAGAGGGAGTGAGGAGCTGTGTGTGTACAGTGTAGTTTATGACTAATGTAGTTCACTGTAGAGGGAGAGAGGAGCTGTGTGTGTACAGTGTAGTTTGTGACTGATGTAGTTCACTGTAGAGGGAGTGAGGAGCTGTGTGTGTACAGTGTAGTTTATGACTGATGTAGTTCACTGTAGAGGGAGTGAGGAGCTGTGTGTGTACAGTGTAGTTTATGACTGATGTAGTTCACTGTAGAGGGAGTGAGGAGCTGTGTGTGTACAGTGTAGTTTATGACTGATGTAGTTCACTGTAGAGGGAGTGAGGAGCTGTGTGTGTACAGTGTAGTTTATGACTAATGTAGTTCACTGTAGAGGGAGTGAGGAGCTGTGTGTGTACAGTGTAGTTTATGACTGATGTAGTTCACTGTAGAGGGAGTGAGGAGCTGTGTGTGTACAGTGTAGTTTATGACTAATGTAGTTCACTGTAGAGGGAGAGAGGAGCTGTGTGTACAGTGTAGTTTATGACTGATGTAGTTCACTGTAGAGGGACTGAGGAGCTGTGTGTGTACAGTGTAGTTTATGACTGATGTAGTTCACTGTAGAGGGAGTGAGGAGCTGTGTGTGTACAGTGTAGTTTATGACTGATGTAGTTCACTGTAGAGGGAGTGAGGAGCTGTGTGTGTACAGTGTAGTTTATGACTAATGTAGTTCACTGTAGAGGGAGTGAGGAGCTGTGTGTGTACAGTGTAGTTTATGACTGATGTAGTTCACTGTAGAGGGAGTGAGGAGCTGTGTGTGTACAGTGTAGTTTATGACTGATGTAGTTCACTGTAGAGGGAGAGAGGAGCTGTGTGTGTACAGTGTAGTTTGTGACTGATGTAGTTCACTGTAGAGGGAGTGAGGAGCTGTGTGTGTACAGTGTAGTTTATGACTAATGTAGTTCACTGTAGAGGGAGAGAGGAGCTGTGTGTGTACAGTGTAGTTTGTGACTGATGTAGTTCACTGTAGAGGGAGCGAGGAGCTGTGTGTGTACAGTGTAGTTTATGACTAATGTAGTTCACTGTAGAGGGAGTGAGGAGCTGTGTGTGTACAGTGTAGTTTATGACTAATGTAGTTCACTGTAGAGGGAGTGAGGAGCTGTGTGTGTACAGTGTAGTTTATGACTGATGTAGTTCACTGTAGAGGGAGTGAGGAGCTGTGTGTGTACAGTGTAGTTTATGACTAATGTAGTTCACTGTAGAGGGAGTGAGGAGCTGTGTGTGTACAGTGTAGTTTATGACTAATGTAGTTCACTGTAGAGGGAGTGAGGAGCTGTGTGTGTACAGTGTAGTTTATGACTGATGTAGTTCACTGTAGAGGGAGAGAGGAGCTGTGTGTGTACAGTGTAGTTTGTGACTGATGTAGTTCACTGTAGAGGGAGAGAGGAGCTGTGTGTGTACAGTGTAGTTTGTGACTGATGTAGTTCACTGTAGAGGGAGAGAGGAGCTGTGTGTGTACAGTGTAGTTTGTGACTGATGTAGTTCACTGTAGAGGGAGCGAGGAGCTGTGTGTGTACAGTGTAGTTTGTGACTGATGTAGTTCACTGTAGAGGGAGTGAGGAGCTGTGTGTGTACAGTGTAGTTTATGACTAATGTAGTTCACTGTAGAGGGAGAGAGGAGCTGTGTGTGTACAGTGTAGTTTGTGACTGATGTAGTTCACTGTAGAGGGAGAGAGGAGCTGTGTGTGTACAGTGTAGTTTGTTACTGATGTAGTTCACTGTAGAGGGAGCGAGGAGCTGTGTGTGTACAGTGTAGTTTGTTACTGATGTAGTTCACTGTAGAGGGAGTGAGGAGCTGTGTGTGTACAGTGTAGTTTGTGACTGATGTAGTTCACTGTAGAGGGAGAGAGGAGCTGTGTGTGTACAGTGTAGTTTGTGACTGATGTAGTTCACTGTAGAGGGAGTGAGGAGCTGTGTGTGTACAGTGTCCACAAGAAGCATAGGGGGCGATGTGACTCGTA